>NC_090230.1:8810000-9015000 GCF_024489055.1 Chanodichthys erythropterus
TCATCTCTGCCTTCTCCGTGTGCGCACACAACAAGGAGCCAAGGACCTGTCCTCGAGGATTGCTGCACCCACTTCCCATCCTGAGATGTCCCTGGTCTCACATCTCACTGGATTAATTACTTACAAAGCACTAAATGGTTTAGCTCCCCAGTATCTGAGCGATTTCCTGGAAAATCCAGCCTCACCGCTGTACCAGCAGATGAGTCTGGTTGCCATTGAATCAATTAGATTTCTAAGGCGAAGCAAATCCGAGCAAACAGGAAGCGGAGTAAACCAATCAGAGAAGGGTGGATATGACCTTAGCAAAGCGACAAGAGAGTTAACAGCGAAAAGGAAATGAACGGCCCCTAGTTTTTTAGCAAGCACGGAGAATAGTTTAACATGGCTAGCGCTAGAGAGAGCAACGTTAATGACTTGTGTCATTGTTGCGGTAAGAATTTGAGAATACGTAGTATTATTGCCAACTGATATTGAAGGGACTTTCGCCGCACTAGAGTGATGCTGTTTGCATCACTGAAATAAACGAATATGATTGCACGGTACGGTTTGGAGTTGACTCAAGGCGCGACGGAGGGCGAACTGACCAGACTGATATATCTTGGAGAAGATATATCCTTCTGTACTTGCCAGGCAACCTGAGCAAACTCTTAATGCATTATAGTCCTTCACGTCTATTGCGATCTCAGAATCTCAGGCCAGCTGATAATATCTAGAATATCAAAATCAACCGCAGGCGGTAGATGCTTCTCCTATTTGGCACCTAAACTCTGGAACAATCTTCCTAGCATTGTTTGGGAAGCAGACACACTCTGTCAGTTTAAATCTAGACTAAAAACGCATCTCTTAAACCTGGCATACACATAACGCATTATCAATTTATTATTATTATTAGGCTGCATAAATTAGGTCAGCCAGAACCAGGAACACTTCCTATAACACCAGATGTACTCGTTACATCAGAAGAAGATTAGCATCTATGCTAATATTAGTCTTTCTGTTTATCCCGAGGTTTACCGTAGTCAACCCGATCTGGGCTGTATCCAGGCGAGGACCTGCGCCTTGACACAACCACAATGCAGTGGTGGTATCAGCAGAGTTTGAGTCAATTAGATCATCCATTGTGAAGGCCTCATTGACATAACAAAAGTGGCACAGCTCCTCAACAAACCACCTATACTGGCGTGATGAATACGATCCTCAGCTGGATTGAACTGTAATAAATACTTTGAATGTTGCGATCCTATCTGACTTATGATGGCTACCTGAATCGTAACAAAGCACTGTTCGCCAGAGGAGAACTTGCCCCCCGACTAAGCCTGGTTTCTCCCAAGGTTTTTTTCTCCATTTTAATTTTTGATTTTTTTTCATTCAGAAGGGCTCTTTGAAGTGGCCAGTTTTGAGCACTTCAGTTTGGAACAACACTTCAATATGGCAGCCATGATTGTTTTCACTCTCAGTGATTCTCAGTGACTTCCCTGTTGAAAAAAACAGCATATGCTGGTTAGGTATGTTTTGAAGCATAGCAGCTGGTTTAAGCTGGTTCAAGCTGGTCCTTAGTTGGGCCTTAGCTGGTTTAAGTGGGACAAGTGCTGGTCCTGATCAACAAGCTCCTGCTAAGGACAAGCTTAAACCAGCTCATGACTGACTAAGGGCCAGCATAAACCAGTTCAAACCCGGTGCCATGCTTCAAAACATACCTAACCAGCATATGCTATTAGCATATAAACTGAGCAGAAAATCCATGACTGTGAACCAATCAAATCTTTTCAAATATGGTGTTACAGATCTGAAGCTGTATGATCATTCTGTAACCCAGATTTACTTCCTCTATGCAGTTACCCAGCAAGCATCTTCTTCTGACTGGAAAGACCACAGAGCTGTAAACGACACCTTAACCACACAGAGAACGAGCCGAATTCACACTCACAGTATTTTGATTCATTCATTCTTTTATTGTATCAGATGAACATTTAGATATTTATGTTAAAGTAAAATTTGAGATAGATGTAGAACCACTTCTAGAAGTAGAAGAACAACTAAGCCGCTCCTTTTACTACACAATAGATTGTATGGCTTCCAGGGACGTGCCAGTGGCTTCCAAACTCCGCTAAATGAGCATTCTCTCTTCATCATTTATTTTATAGTTTGGGCTACTTTCCCTGAAAATGCCTGTGCAAATCCCTGATGACTTCTGTTATGACAGTTAACATTATATTTTGAATATACTGGCTGGTTGTCTTTTCTGTGTATCAGAGCTCCTCTACTGCCCTCTGCAGGTCATTCATTATACTCTCTGCAAGTCATTCATTATACTTCAGAGATATCATACATGTGAGGTGTTTGAAGTGAAGGTTTGAAACAGTGTGAAACATATGATCTTTTTTATTTTGTACCCGTGTTTGACTTATCACATAGATCAGGGGTGTCCAAACCTGCTCCTGGAGGGCCACTGTCCTGCAAAGTCAGTTGAATGGGTGGTGGCATTAAACCAGTAAAACAAATTTGATTAGAAAGAATAACCAGCCCGATCTACTTTCATTAATCACTGTAACTAATACGTGTCAGTACACTGGTATCCGAAATCAAATACTTCCCTACTACGTGAAAAAAAAAAGTATGCCAGAAGACTTGGAGGTGAAGTGATAAAACTGATGCTGGTAGGTCACATGATAATGACAATATGGCGGATGTAGTTCATCCAGATTAAATTCATACTACACACATTCATACACTCTAAAAAATGCTGGGTTAAAAACAACCCAAGTTGGGTTGAAAATGGACAAACCCAGCAATTGGGTTGTTTTAACCCAGCAGTAGGGTTAAATGTTTGCCCAACCTGCTGGTTAGTTTTATTTAACTCAACTATTTTAAAAATTCTTAAAAATTATTTAATATCTTAAAAATTACTGTATGCTTAATTAAAATTAACCCAAAGTATGTTGGAAATGAACATTTATTAATGTTCAATGAATAATTATTAAACAATAAACATTTATTAAATTGCTTATTAATAAATTTATATTAATAAACTATTAAACTATTACATTTATATTAATAAAATATTAAAGCTTATTAATAAACATTCACCTTTTGTCTATTATTGTTGTCTCTAATTGCATCTGGTTTTTGATTTCCCAACTATTTTGGGTACATTTTAAGCTAGCCATATAGCAATTTTTAAATAATAGTTGGTTTAAATAAAACTACCCAGCAGGTTGGGCAAACATTTAACCCAACCGCTGGGTTAAAACAACCCAATCGCTGGGTTTGTCCATTTTCAACCCAACTTGGGTTGTTTTTAACCCAGCATTTTTTAGAGTGTACTATATAGAACATACTTTTTTAACCCTCTGGGGTGTGAGGATTTTAAGTCTCTTAAGTCATAGTTTTAAAAAATAATAAATTGAAGACAATTTTACTGAAGTATAGTTTGCATTTTCATCAGCAGAAACCAGTTTCAAGTCTCACAAGGTGTTTGTAGGCCGCTCTGCGTAAATTCACATTTCCACAACAATTATACTCTAACAGAGTCAACTAAATACGTCATTACTTCAGGTTGAATGATTCAGATTGGCTAAGAAAAATAGACAAATTTGGTAATCTTCCACACATGGACAGATAGTCAGAAGCGTATCTCCATTCATCACAATGCTGATGAGGGGACTCTGAATCATGACATGGCGTCTGTCTGGTCTCAAGCAGAGTGCCAGTTGTCCATCAGTACAAAGGACCTGCACTGAACACTTAGCGCACATACACAGATACACATGATTCACAGCTTCTTCAAGGCTGAAGTTGATCTGAGCTCTGCTCTGAGCAGGAAAGCTTTCCCAAAACATACTGATAACATGTTCTTTTCTCTCAGTGAGAGATATATTAAAATTACAATATTCAAAATTACAGTATTTTCTAGTGTTTGAAAAGGAAAATAAATGCTTTTCAATTTTTTATTTTCTTTTAATGGTTCTAAACTATGCTCGCCTCCAGTGGACTCCCTACGTTACAGAAAGCTAGACCACCGCTATGAACCTGGCAGTTTACCTCTTGAACCTACGTCAAGGTAATCACTCTATTGAGAATTATGTTTCGGACTTTTGTGATGTGTGCCATAGAGTGGATTTTAATGACGTGGCGCTGAAAGACATTTTTCGTTTTGGACTCAATGAACTGTTATGTTCACGCTTGCCTGGGGGAAAAATCCATTTTTCACTTGAACAATACATAGATTATGCACCTTTTCTTGCTGGCTCATCATTTACTGTAGGAGTTGCTGATGAGGAGCCTCGCAACCCAACAGTGTCCTCCACACCTGACAGCCACCGCCGGCAGAGCCTCGCCATGCCACGGCCGCCACGCCTGAGCCCCGCCATGCCACGGCCGCCAAGCCTGAGCCTTGCCCTGCCACGGCCGCCACGCCTGAGCCTCGCCATGCCACGGCCGCCACGCCTGAGCCCCGCCATGCCACGGTCACCACGCCTGAGCCCCGCCATGCCACGGCCGCCACGCCTGAGCTTCCCAATGCCAAGGGCGACACGCCTGAGTCCCGCCATGCCACGGCTGCCAAGCCTGAGCCCCGCCATGATTATGCACCTTTGCTTGCTGGCTCATCATTTACTGTAGGAGTTGCGGATGAGGAGCCTCACAACCCAACAGTGTCCTCCACACCTGACAGCCACCGCCGGCTGTTTCACCCTCGCCACGCCAGAGCCTCGCCATGCCACGGCCGCCACGCCTGAGCCCCGCCATGCCACGGCCGCCACGCCTGAGCCTCGCCATGCCACGGGCGACACGCCTGAGCCCCGCCATGCCACGGCCGCCAAGCCTGAGCCTTGCCCTGACACGGCCGCCACGCCTGAGCCTCCCAATGCCACGGCCGCCACGCCTGAGCCCCGCCATTCCACGGCCGCCAAGCCTGAGCCTTGCCCTGACACGGCCGCCACGCCTGAGCCTCGCCATGCCACGGCCGCCACGCCTGAGCCTCGCCCTGCCATGGCCACCACGCCTGAGCCTCGCCCTGCCACGGCCGCCATGCCTGAGCCTCCCATGCTCCATGGCCCTGGTCCTCCAGTACACCGGGACTCCATGCTCCAAGGCCTTGGTCCTCCCACGCTCCACGGCTCAGGTCCTCCCATGCTCCATGGCCCAGGCCCACCTCTGCCATGCCCTGTTCCCCTGCACAGGCCTGGCCCACCATCCCTCCCCCCAAGACTGCCTATGCTCCACCCTCCTGGACTATAGTTTTTTGTTTTGTTTTTTGATTTATGTTGGGCATCAGGAGCCGCCCTTAGAGGGGCGGATCTGTCATGTGTTTTGGTTTTGTGTTCACGTTTTTGTGTTCCATGTCTTTTATTTTGTAGTCTTTTTTCTTTTTCATGTGTCCTCTTAGTTCCTGTATTTAAAGCCATAGTCTTCCCCATGTTCCCTTGTCGTGTATTGTCCATGTAACCCACTTATGGTGAGTGTCAGTGTCAGTAGCCAAGCCAAGCCATGTTATGTCAAGTCACGTCTGTGTTTTTGTTCATGTTCATGTTTGTGTTTTGGATGATTATTAAACTGCACTTGGGTTCTCACTATGCTCGCCTCCAGTGGACTCGCTCCGTTAAAGAGAGACATATTTACACAATTTAAAAAAAGGGGAAAAAAAGAAAAAAAAAGAAAATATAACCAGATGGAAAAGAGTACACAATGATTTGTTTTGTTATTTAATTGTTATTCAGGGTTATTGTCCTGTTGCACTTTATACTCTTATCATGACAGAACCTCACAAACCAGTCAGATTTGCATTTCTTTTCTTATTGACATATTCTTCTGTATTGTATTACATAGATAAAATGCTTTTGATACCTATTGTCATCATACTGTTTATGAAATACACAGAGGCATTCAGTTTGATTTTTCTTGAATAGTTTGTTTTGTGACCTGATGCTATTATCTGATGTGTTTCATTTACTAGTAAGGAGTGGTGCTTGCTGTGGAAAGCCCTTAAAGGCCATTAAAACCCTCACTGGTCCCTCAAAGAGGCCCAGAGCACTGCCTCAAAACACACCAAACATGGGGAGGAAGGAGAAGGATATGATGAGGAGGAGACAGTGGCATTCAGACACTGAGTTTTATCCAAATGTGCACTCAAATTAAAACTCATATTACCACAGATGTGCTGTTTGTTTGTTTTTAAACCAAAAGCCACGCTTACTTTCACACTTTGGATAAAAGTATCAGCCAAATTAAATATAAAACATTTGGTTTTAGTAAAAAGTATAAGATTAGTAAAATGTTTGTGTTATACATAGCTGACACAAGCATTATTTCATAATATAATTTATTGGGTCTTGAACATAATGATATCATGCAAATACAATGAAACAATGTTCCTTGTTTCTTGTTTATACCTGAGAATTTTGAAGTACATTTTAAACATAATTAACAGTTCTTACAAATAAAACATTATTTTCGATATGAATGCTTACTAGTACAGAATTTTTAAGGCAGCAACATATTGACTCATTTGTCAATAAGAATGTGAATAAGGCAAGAATATAAACTAAATACACAAAACAATGTATTTTGCATCAGAAAACTGTAAAAACTAAATGTAACTTTTAAACTTACAAAGTGAAAAGACAAGAGAAGGTTGTTTACAGCACATTTTATACACACTAGTAATTAAAAGCACTTGACTTGTAAATATGTAACTTGGCCCTTTAGCAGTTGCAGCATAAAACTACTTGCGGAGAAACATTAGGTTTGGTAATTACATGAGCTGCGAGTCGCTCCTCTATTCTGCACACATGAATCTGATGGTTTGAGGTGCATCACTTACAACTAGGACTTTGTCAATTTTGACATTTTGTGTCATTTAAATTTTTTAATACAGAGAGTACTGCGTATGGGGAAAGGTATCCCTTTTTCCCCGCTGCTGAAGCCTTTTTCAATAACGCAGTGTAACTGCATCGTCATTGGTTCACTCATAGACACGTTGTTGAACCAATGACGGCGCGGCATAGCTGCGCGGCCTATGGCGACAAAGCGAGCGAATATTCCCGCCGAAATGGGCAGGGTTAGGGGCTATATAAGCAGGCGTTTCGCCATAGGATTTCAGTGTAATCGACTGAAGCGACGACCCTGAAGCTGCAGCCTCATGGCACGGTAAGTGACGCAGTACTCGTTCCGTATCTCAGGGAACCGAGGTTACGTTAGTAACCGAATACGTTCCCTTTCGATACTTCACTCGTACTGCGTATGGGGGACGAATTCAACCACGCCGTGCCACAGCTGGGAACGATATAGTCTGTATTTGGACACATGGGAGGGGGTCCAAAAAGACAAGCGAGAAGGCAAAGCCTTAACCAAACCCTTGTTACACTTAAGGAAATAATTCCTGGGGTTGTGTGAGGCGGAACTCACCAGAGGCCACTTAATCACACTGAAAGAACTCGAGCTTGCAAGGTCGGGACATCGAGATGATAGAATCTGACAAAAGTGGACGGCCGCCTCACAGATGTCTTTAATGGAAACTCCGTTGGACCAAGCCCACGAGGAAGCCATTCCTCGTGACTCCACGAGCCGAAGGCCGCACACAGCGCCCCAACCCGAGTTGGAAGCGTCCGTTGAGAGCACCGTCTTTCATGAGAGCGCCTGTAAGGGTACTCCGCGCTTGGACAACATAGGGTCCATCCAGGGTTTCAGGGCTAGAAGACAGGCCTGATTGACTTTGAGACATAAGCGGCCATGCCGCCAGGCGCTGGGAGGAACCCGGAACTTCAACCAGTACTGAAGAGGCTGCATCCGAAGAAGGCCGAGCTGCAGCACCGGGGAGGTGGAAGCCATCAACCCTAGTAGCCTCTGGAAAAACTTCAGAGGGAGACAGGCTTTGTTCTTGATTGAGGCCGTGAGCTGCTGAATCGCTAGAGCATGCTCCGGCGAGACTACTGCCGTCATACGGACTGAGTCGAAAACTGCACCCAGAAACGAGATTCGCTGGGTGGGGCACAGCGAGCTCTTGCCTAAGTTGACCCTGAGACCCAGACATTGTAAATGGCTGAGGAGCACGGATCTGTGGTGTTCCAGCTCGGCTCGCGAACGGGCTAGAATGAGCCAGTCGTCGAGATAATTTAGGACCCGGATTCCCATCTGCCTCAGAGGGGAAAGCACCGCGTCCATGCACTTGGTGAAAGTGCGAGGAGTCAGAGACAGCCCAAAGGGCTTGGTACGCCACTCCCTCATATGCGAATCTCAAGAATCGTCTGTGACGGGGGGCTATCCGGATGTGAAAATACGCATCCTTCAGGTCCAGCGAGCAGAACCAGTCCTCGGGGCAAATGTGCGAGAGGATCTGTTTCAGCGTCAGCTTTTTGAACTTCCGTCTCATGAGGGAGTGATTCAAAAGTCTGAGGTCTAGAATGGGTCTGAGACCACCATCCTTCTTGGGGACCAGAAAGTAGCAGCTGTAAAAGCCTGACTCGCTCTCTGTCGGGGAAACTATTTCCACAGCTCCCTTTCTTAGCAACGTCATAACTTCGGCCCGGAGGACATGCACGTCGTCCGGATTGACCGAGGTTTGAAGCACCCCGCCGAAGCGAGGGGGCCGTCGTGCAAACTGGAGCGAGTAGCCCTGGGTTACGATCCCCATAACCCATTCTGACACATCGGGGATGGCCTGCCAGGCCTCGGCCCGAGTGGCAAGGGGTTGAATGATATCGGGTGACAGACCGCCGTTGAGGGGGTCGTACACCGAGAGGGGTGGAAGAGCGAGCGCTGGCGATGCTCCTTGGGTGGCGCCGCCTGTGTTGCAGGTGAGACGATTTCTGCGTAGCAGTAAAGCACTCGGTGAAGCCGTCCACTGCAGGCCTGAAGAGACAAGAGGGAAAGAAGGCCGTCTTGTCCAGGTCCTTGATATCCGTTAGGTTGAGCCACAGGTGGCGCTCCAACACTACCAGGCTGGCCATGGAACGCCCGATGGCCTGGGCCGTGGCCTTTGTGGCTTGCAGGGCAAGATCGTGGCGCTGCGAAGGTCCTTGAAAGCCGGCACGTCAATTCCAGACTCGTCCAGCGAGCGGAGGAGTTTGGCTTGGAAGACTTGAAATATGGCCTTTGTATGGAATGCGGAGGCAGCCTGGCCCGCCGAGGTGTAAGCCCGTCCAGCCAAAGTAGAGGTGGTCCGACAGGGCTTGGAAGGAAGGGCCCTCTTAGTCTTCCATCCCACAGCCGCGGGAGGGCAGAGGTGAGCAGCCACCGCTTTGTCTAGGGTAGCAGGTGCTCGTGTCCCTTCTCTTCGGCGCCGTCGACGGCGGTGAGGGCGGAGCGGTGCGTTGTGTGAAGGCGGGCGGAATACAGAGCGCGCCACGACTTCGTAAACTCCTCGTGGACCTCAGGAAAAAAAGGCGCTGAGCGCTGGCGAGATGCTTGGCGGCGGCCTGGCAGGAACCACTCGTCCAGGCGGCTGCGAGACGGCTCCTCTGGAGGGGCCCACTCGAGGTCCAGCTCTTCCACGGCTCTGGACAGGATGCGGAAAAGCTCGGCATCCATGCCCTGGCAGTGCTCAATGGGCTCCAAGGAAGGCGGGGGAGCGGGGTCATCTGGCTCGCCAGCCCATCCTTCCGCTTCGGAAGCCGCAAGTGACATGGAGTCATCCTGCTCGTCGTCTGTTCCTCCGAATGAGACGAGGTCACTTGCTTCGGCAGAGGGACGCTGCTCAGCAGGCCCGGCTCCAGATATGAGATGAAAGGTGGGCCAAATGATATTCCAGGTGGGCCGGTCGGATTGGTGGGGGGCTTTAATGCTTTAATCTCACATGTCTATTGATATAGATAAGGCAATTGTTAGGGTTGTTTGTTATTGTTATAAACTATTATACTATTTGGAAAAATCACATTACAAAATATAATGTGAGAACACAAATAATATTTGCAACATTTATTATTTAAATTTTTTTGCACGAGCTGTTTATACTGTACAAAATAAGAACTTTTGTCCAATAACTGCTCTAGGGGGGTCCGGGGGCATGCACCCCTGTAAGAAAATTTTGTACATTTTAAGGTTAAATGCATCAATCTGGTGCACTTTGGAAGCTCAAAATTAAGAACTTCAACTCATGTACAGTGTGCACATTGACCAAAGAAACAACATTGAATTGTACCTGGACATTAAAGAGGGTTCAAACATATTTTTAGTTGTGATATAAAGTCTACATCGTTTTAGGTGTTTTAGGATGCCAAACAATTATAACAATAAAATAATAATACATACATGACAGTAATATCCATATAGGCTATTGTAACAAATGCAATCGAATATAATATAATATATATATTGGTTAGGCTTCTTTACACAACGTATAGGAAAATTAAAATACTAGTTTGTAGCCAATTTCTAATCCTTGAGCTTTAATTTTGATCACCAAATCGCCAGCTGATCGTGTGAGCAAAGTGCACACTTCTCTTTAAAACACGCAGCACAAACAGACTATTTTGGTGCTTTATTAAGGCACAAAGCCATTACGGTTTCGATTTTAGTTAATTGGCAAAATACAATGTAGAGACCATTTATGTTTTAAATTTTCGGTTCATTATGAAACGGTGGCGGCGCACAGGGTCATTAATGGGAAACACTGAATGAATTAATGCTAAAGTTGTCGTATCAGTTGTTATCATAACAAAAACGCTTCAACCGGACCGAACGAGAGTCTCGAGGCCTGCCGCTGCACTGAGTGAGTGACAGGAGGCTGCGATGTGCGTGAACTCGCTGTCATATGGATACTGTAGAGAAGCGGTATTGAACGGTTTAACATATTTTAGAGACATGTTTAGAAAAAATATATATTTTAGCAGCACTACTAAGGGGGAGGTTGCCGCTTGGTCTGGAGCTGAATTGAATATCACACTAATTTTGTGATTGGCTGTTATGTGGTGTGGGGCCAGGGTGGGCCAAGCCTCTGATTGGGTGGGCCAGGTCCACCCTGGCCCCCCCGTGGAGCCGGGCCTGCTGCTCAGGGTGAGAGAACAAGGGAGAGGGTTCCCTCGGAGGAGAAGGCGAGGCACGGGGGGGCTGGGCCGGCGTGAGCTCGCCTAACTCCGGGCGCCGAGTCACTCTACCCCACTGTCTCTTCCTGGCCGGTTCGCGGGAGGAAGGAGATGGGAGGGCGCGAGCGGCGAGATCGCCCTCCGTGAAGAAGGCGACCCGCGAGCGCAGGGAACTGAGACTCATGCACTCGCAATGCGGCCTCCAGCAAGCGCGCCGTCCGCATGGGGCTTGCCCAGGCAGGCGACGCACTCGGTGTGTCCGTCGCTATCGTGCAGGGGGGCCCTGCACGTAGCACATGAGTGACGGGGCATCGTGAGACGCCGGTGCCGTGAAAACGGCAGTTGGGTGGCTCTTTGTAGAGCGCCGAGGGCCGCGGAAGCTGTTAGAAGCGGTGAAAACTGCTGAAATTGCTCTTTTAGAGCGGCATTGAGCCGGGGGTAAAGCTCTCAGGCGGTGCGCCGGATGGCGGCAGGGGACGCACAGGAAGCGGCCGGGAGCGGGAAGCGGCGACTCGGCGACGGCGCTGTAGCTGCAGTCAGTGAGGGTGCCGGCGCTGTCCTCAAACGGCGAGTCCAGGCGAGTCCGCTGCGGGAGCCTCTTCAGACGGCGGCGAGAGCTGTCAGAAAGGCGGCGAGCTTCTTCGGCTTCAGGCGGAGATCAGCGAAGAGAAGTAGAGGTCGTCGCTGAAGGAGAAAACACTGAAATCCTATGGCGAAACGCCTGCTTATATTCCCCCATTTCGGCGGGAATATTCGCGCACTTTGTCGCCATAGGCCGCGCAGCTATGCCGCGCCGTCATTGGTTCAACAATTTGTCTATGAGTGAACCAATGACGATGCAGTTACACTGCGTTATTGAAAAAGGCTTCAGCAGCGGGGGAAAAGGGAGACCTTTCCCCATACGCAGTACGAGTGAAGTATCGAAAGGGAACTCATATTTCCACAAATGTGCTATTTGCTTGTTTGTTTGTTTATTTATTTATTTACTTAATTTATTTAGTAATAGTTTTTAAATGACAGTTGTTTTTCAGAACAAAGGTCCACATAAGAAACAATAGTAAGGTATACCAACATATAAATGTACTCTGGTTACATATCCCTGATACACAAGATAAAGAGGTTCCAAACAGATCACAGTGGTAAAATCAGAAGGGTATGGAGAGGAAAAAATAAAAATAAATAAATAAATAAATGCTACAATAACAAGATAATAATGATTAGGTAAATAAATTTAAGAGTTACAAAGGTATAATGCAGTATGAAAAACAGTACAAAGTTATCACATTCCTAAGTGGTCTAATACCGGCTTCCATATTTTCCAAAATATATCTAGCTTATCGTTGTTAATAAATCGTAACTTCTCAATATGAATAATACTCATTAGCTCACTCAGCAACACATCGAGTGTTGGAACAATATCCAATTTCCACCTCTGAAGAATCAATCTCTTTGCAAGAACCATAAATAAAGAAATATACTGTCTTTCATGTTTACTAAAAGAAGGTGCAGAAATTACACCGAAAACAGCAATCATAGGGTCTGGAGCAATCTTATTTTTATACACTTTGGAGAGCAGAACTTTGACTGGAGCTCTTTAAAGGACAAGAAATGTCCATTCATATTAAGTGAGCCGACACAGCCTATTCCCTTCTGTTTCCAAAGTAAAAAAAAACCATATCATTTAGAGCGGGAATGAAGGAGTGATTTTTGCATATGGGGCTATCAAGATATACATTAGGAGCTTTAATGTATGACTTAATTTGTTTCCAAATTTTTAAAGACTGGCCTATAACGAAATGATTATTATAGATAAGCTTACTAATCTTCCCTGGGCTGTTGCATAGTGCCTGCAGTGAAGAGTTAGAGCAAAGAGATTGTTCAATTTTAAGCCATTCAGGTTGTTCACAAGTTCCTTCTGTTGGATCGTCTTTCCACCAATAGAATATATTCAAGTGCGCCGCCCAATAGTATGCTTTAAAGAAAGGTAACCCAAATCCCCCCTTCTCTTTAGATTTAAATAAAAGTTGTTTTTTAATTCATGACGTTTTATGATTCCATAAAAACTGAATAGTTATCTAGTTGTTTAAAATAGGATTGTGGTATACATGAAGGGATAGACTGAAATAAGTGGAGGAATCTTGGTAGGCTCACCATCTTTAATGCATTGATTTTACCTACCATTGAAATGGGCAGTGTTCTCCAATAGTCTATATTATTTTTCAATTGGTTGATCCTCTTTTGCCAATTGACTCTAAGTAGGTCTCTTGGGTTTTTAGTTATTATGACCCCAAGATAAGTAAAGGAGTTTTCTGCTATCTTAAATGGAGTGGATTTTAAATACTGCTTACAAGCATTGCGTGTAATAGTCATCAGGTCACATTTATCCCAATTAACAGTAAAGCCTGATATATTCCCAAACCTTGTGATTGAGGAAAGGAGATGTGGAATAGACTTACTGGGATTTTTAATAAACAACAGTATATCATCTGCGTCGAGTGAAATATGTTGTGGGAGGCCACCTATTGTAATTGGCTGAATAACTGTCTGTTGCTGGATATATGCAGCCAAGGGCTCTATCGCAACTGCAAAAAGAAGTGAACAACCCTGTCTTGTCCCTCTGTGTATTGAGAAAGGAGCTGAAATGTTATGATTAGTTACTACTGGGGCTTTTGGACAAGAATATATTGTTTTTATCCACTCTCTAAACATGTGGCCAAAACCAAATTTTTCCAGGACAGACATCATATATCCCCACTCTACTTGGTCGAATGCCCTTTGTGCATCCAATGAAATGACTGCAGCTTCTTCTTTATAGTTTGAATATAAAACATTGCACAAGCGACATAGATTAAAATACATATGTCTGCCTGGCATAAAGATGTATAATATCACAGATATGTTTCTTCAGTCTATTTGCAAGGATTTTCCCAATTATTTTGGTTTCAGTGGGTAGTTGTCACAGACACGTCAGGTTCCACCTCACTCCCTTACCCACACACTCAATCACCAGCCTACTAATCACCGCCACCTGCACATCATCACCGCAGTCATCAACCACAGGATAAATACCACACACTCACACACACGCATTGTCTGGTCTCGTTTGTGATACAACCTGTTGTACGCTTACCTTCAAGGACTCCAAAGTGATACTTACCTGTCTCCATTATCTCCTTCGTCTACATCGTCTCCTGGTCTCCTCGTGTGCTTACCTGCCTGTGTGTGAGTGTGTTCATCTGCCAGCTCCAGCGTCTTCTCCCAGAGTCACCTGCATCATAAAGAAAAGGACAGTATTAATTCTCATTCTCCTTCAAGATCATCGTATTCATCAATCTACTCACCTGTTTTTCTGCTGATCATTTCAATAAACTGCAACATTGCTTTTATCTCTGCCTCCGGTGTCTCTGTCATAACATTAGTAAAGAAATTGGTCTGTATGATGACACCAACAGCGGTCTCGACCTGGTTTAGGTATAAGGACAATATTGGTGTTGTACATAGATGGGGGAAAATGGCCAGTTTCCTGTGAATGCCTAAACATACGTACCAACAATGGCAAAATAACCTTACTAAATCTTTTATAAAATTCCATGCTGAACCCATCAGGTCCAGGGGCCTTGTTATTGGGGAACTCTTTAATTGCATTTTCCACCTCTTCAATGCTTATTTCAGCATCCAGCATCCTTAAAGCCTCTTTGCTTAATTTTGGCAAGTGTAGTCTGTCCAAAAAAGTATCAGTATTTTTCTGGTCAGACTTGCCTATGGAGGTATAAACCTCAGCATAAAAGTTTACAAAATTTTGGTTTATTTCTTTTGGATTGGTTATTATTTTCCCCTCTTTATTCTTAATTTGATATATGGCACTAGAAGCTTCATTATGTCTTAGCTGCTGCGCCAACAGATTATGGGGTTTATCACCTAATTCGTAGTATCTCTGTTTAACCTTACATAATTTTAGTACACTGCCAGATAATAAAGAATTGTATTCATATTTTAATGCAATAACTTCTTTCAACAACACAGTATTTGGGCTATTTTTGTGCAAGCTTTCTAATCTGGTAAGGGCACTTTCTATTTCAGTCATTCTCATCCTAATTTTCTTCTTTTGAGCTATCTCAAATGCTATTATTTCCCCTCTAACAACGGCCTTCATAGCTTCCCATAAATCTGAATCATGTACGTCACCATTATCATTGATTTCTATAAATTTGTATTAAATGCTTCATCCTTTAAAAGTGTGTTATTTAATTTCTAAATCTAAATTCTCCTCTTAAATTATCTAATCTGAGGTCAACTGACTGAGGAGCATGGTCTGATATTATGATATTATGATATTGCGACTTGCATACATTTGGTACTAAATTTGAATCCAGTAAGAAAAAATCAATGCGCGAATATGATTTATGCACATGGGAATAAAACGAATTAAGATTAAGATTAATTATTTATTTATAAGAATTAAGAATTCTCCAAATATCTACAATGTTTAGGGATTGCATATACTGTCTTAACAATACATTGGATTTAGATGCTGTGCTGGCAATTTGACTTGGTTGTCTATCAAGCACATTGTCCAGCACACCATTGAAATCTCCAATAATTAAATTTGATTCAGAGATATTAGGGATTAATTTAAATACTTTCTGGAAAAAGAGGGGGTCATCAAAATTTGGCGCATATAAATTAACTAAAGTAATTTGCTTTGAATTTACAAAACAATAATATACCTACCATTTATATCAGAGATAGTCTTATGGTGAACAAATGGTACATTCTTGCGTATCAAAATAGCCACACCCCTGGCTTTGGTAGAGAATGTAGACTGATACACCTGTGCAATCCAATTAGACTTTAATTTATTTTCGTATCCCTTTTTCAGATGTGTTTCTTGAATAAAACCAATATCGGCTTTTAAAGTTTTAAGATGTAAAAGAACCTTTCCACGTTTCACAGGGCTATTAATTCCTCTAACATTCCAGCTGATTAACCTAATATTGCTCAATCTATCACTGTGATCTTTACTGTAAGTATCAGTTGACATTTATGCAATTACGAAAAGAGAAAAAAAAATAATTATTATGAAACCATACTGTCAGGGTTCTTCCAAAAATATTCAGGAGGCACTCTTAGAAGCTTCTCTTAATTTTATTGCTACACACAACTCACAGGTGCAAACAGGGGGAAAATGAATAAAATAAATAATTGGAAGAGGAAAAACATAAATAAATAAATAAATTACAAAGCAGAGTTCTGGACTTCAGATGTTACTCATGGGATCCCTCACCAGAACTGATCCAACCCTAGAAAATTCCACCCTTTTAACAGGGCGGACTAAACCATTTTAAATTACAGGGAGGTCTTAATCCAGTAAATCAAACCAAAACCAAAACAATTCAGTATACAGAAACTCCATAAACATGAAATAACATTTACCATAAAGCAATGAAAATACAAATAAACTTTACAAAAATACATTTAAATCAAGCAATCCCAAACCCATATGGTAACAAACAAAAAAAAAAAAACTACATTTCCCATAATTCCCAGTGAAGAATAAAAGACATGAGGAAATGCCGCGCTCTTTTGATAGCCTTTGTTCCATGCTGCAGTCACGGAACCAGGCGAAACTCCAGGTAGGACAATTCAAAAACAATTTAATAAAGAATCAACCTCAAACCCATATCTTTGTCTTGGTGTTATTCAATCACTAGCGTGCACTCTAGCAATGACTAATCACTCTTTGATGTTGTTATGCGCGCGTAAAGAGCATGTATCCGTTAACAACAAAAATGGTTTGGGTAAATATTACAGAAACAAAATAAACACATAGAAAATATATAAACAAGCAAGGAAATCAAATCAATTACTTTCAAAAAACAACTAGAACCATTGAAATAATCCATTTAATAAATGTGGCCTTGTAGATACCACTGTGTTTGTCCAGTTGTATCGACAAAAACCATCTTGTCAAGCGGGAATTGGTATCCTTCATTCTGTATAACCATTTCAGCACTTTATGATCAGTTTCGATAACGAAATCTTGGCCGAGCAAATAATATTTCAGCGAGTCAAGAGCCCATTTTAAGGCCAGACATTCTTTCTCCACTACAGAGTACCTCATTTCTCTGGGAAATAATTTCCAACTTAGATACAGCACAGAATGCCGTTCACCATTTTCCTCCTGCATCAGGACCGCTCCTAACCCCAACTCGAACGCATCTGTTTGTAATACAAACGAGTTTGCAAAATCAGGACTATGCAAAATGGGTTCTTTACTCAGCATCCCCTTTAACTCAAAGAAAGCTTTTTCAGCAGGTACGGTCCATTGCACGGTATTGGGCTTAATCTTTTTAATTAAATCCATTAACGGCGCTGCGATAGTCGAGAAGTGGGGAATAAACTTCCGATACCAGCCAACTAAGCCAAGGAACGAGCGAATTTGTTTCTTTGTGGCTGGGAGTGGACACAATTGAATAGCGCGCACTTTCTGCACTTGCGGCTTAATTACTCCATTCCCCAATACGTACCCCAAATACTCAGTCTCGGTTACCGAAGAACATTTTGTGGGGTTAATGGTTAGACCAGCGTCTTTAATTCGTTTAAAGACTGTTTGAAGATGTTGAAGGTGACTCTCCCACGAAGTACTAAATATCACGACATCGTCTAAATAAGCCTTTGAAAGGTCGGGGGTGCTCCATGCAACCCGAACGGTAATACCCGAAAATGCATTAACCCCCGTGGTGTACGGAAAGCGGTCAGCTCTCGCGACTCCAAAGGCGCCTGCCAGTACCCTTTACTTAAATCAATGGTACTGATAAATTTGGCTTTGCCGAGTTTTTCAATTAATTCCTCAATACGAGGCATAGCATACGAATCGAATTTAGAGACGGAATTTAAATAACGAAAACCGATACAGAACCTAAGGGTATTGTCTTTTTTTGGCACTAATACTACCGGATTACACCATTCACTCTTTGATGGTTCCACTATACCCATTTGCTGCATCAATTTTACCTCATCTTCAAAAGCTGTTTGCAATCGTTCAGGGATACCATAACTAATTCGTTTCGGTTGAGCATTTTCTTTAAGCACAATTCTATGTTTTATAAACTCGGTGTAACCTGGCTGATTTTTAAACAACTCAGAACCACCCAATGGCTGAAGCTGAGCTCGCTGTTCTACCGGAAGATGGTTAAGGTCAACGGGCGGCGGATGCTGACTAACATTACCAGGCAAGTATTGTTCTTCTGCCTCCTCCTCATCCGTAACCAGTCTGATTAAATTAACGACTGCGCTCTCGCTCTGCAGGTACCATTCCTTCAACAGATTAATATGCAACACCCGATGTGATCGTGCCTGTCCTGGGGTCGCAATCTCATATGTAGTTGTTCCTATTTTTTTAGTTACTTCAAACGGCCCTTGCCATTTACCCAGAAGTTTATTTTCGGAGGTAGGAAGCATCACAAGGACTTTTTGACCCGGCTCGAAAGATCGTATTTTTGCCTTTCTATCATAACACATCTTCTGTTTTTTCTGAGTTTCCTTCAAATGTGCAGAAGCGAACTCGGACATTTGTTGCAATTTGTGTCTCATAGCTAACACATTATCAATTACATTAATTTTAGTTGTCGTCCCCGAATTTCCCTCCCACAATTCTCTCACCAGAGACAATGGTCCCTGCACTTCGTGGCCATACATCAGCTGGAAAGGCGAAAACCCGGTTGACGCCTGCGGAACTTGCCTGTATGCAAACATGAGGTATGGAAGCCAGTGATCCCTGCAATCATATGCATCAGCTGCTCGCCTCGCAGCGCGGGTATATAATGAGCAGCAGGTGCGTTGCATCTACAGCTTTTCGCTTCGGAGCCGAACTACTGGACAAACACAGTGGTATCTACAAGTGAGTGTTTGAAAAAACTACAACGAGTCAGCTCTTCTGTGACTGCTCTTTTTCGTCTGGCGCAGGAGGACAGCATAGCAGCGGGGCCGATTTCACTTCTCCTTTTCTTTACTTTTTTTTTTTGCCTTTTTCTTTGAGCAAAAAGAAAGTGCACACGACAGGCTGCACATTCCCTGTCTGTGTTGCAACGGCTAGTCCCCTGCGTGCTTTGGCACCTAAGAGAGTTAGTCCCTAAAAGAGCTTACACGAGTAGTTCACGTCTTTTTAAAGATGTCGTTCTACTTGTGTGCTGCTGGATGTGGTCATTACCTGGCGCCTCGGGATGGTCACCAACGCTGTATCACGTGTTTGGGCTTAAAGCACGCTGAGGCGCGTTTGTGGACGAGTCATGCACCCATTGTGGGAGGATGACTGTCGCAGAGTTGCAGTCTAGACTCCAGTTCCTGCAAAGGGGCGGAGTCCCGGTGCCGCTGCCTCGTTCCAATCCTCCCCAGAGGGTTGCGTCGGGCAGCGGCGCTGGTGACTTGAGGATTGCGGTGAGCGCGCTTCCTTCGGGGAACCAACCCCGTAGGAACCCTCACCCCTCCTGCACTCCACAGCCAGTAGAGCTGCCAGGGGAGCGCGGTGGACCGCCCCAGAGGTGTGTACCATCCGTATCCTTCGGAGCTCCCTAAGACGACCGGATGTCGATCGCTGCATTGGAGGGTAAGCCTGACGCTTCTGGGGATGACGATTCGGCGCAGCTGCCTCCTTCGGTAGTGACAACTGTGCCCGATTCGGAACCGGAAATGATGGCTATGCTTTCCCGAGCCGCCAACAGGGTCGGGCTCGTGTGGAATCCTCCATCGTGTCCCGAACCCTCAAGGTTGGATGATTGGTATCTCGGGGTGGCAAGGGCTGGTTCTCAGCCCCCCACCCCAGTGCCATTCTTACCAGAGGTGCATGAAGAACTCACTGGCACATAGACGGCACCTTTTACTGCCCGAAACCGTGTCGGTGGGTCCTCCTCCCTCACCACCCTTGATAGCGGGGCGGCTAAGGGTTACACGCGCATACCCCCTGTGGAACGGGCCGTTGCTATGCAACTGTGCCCTAACTCCACCTGGCGGGGGGAGCCATCTCTCCCTTCCCGGGCCTGTAAGTACTCGTCAGATCTTACCGGCAAGGCTTACCAGGCCTGTGGGGTAGCCGCCTCTGCCCTACACGCTATGGCGTTGTTGCAGGTCCATCAGGCCTGTGAGTTTTGAATCGGAGCCTGCACAAGCTACCGTTCAAGATGCTTACGCAGAAGCGCATTTTCGAATGCATCCGTCCCCGAGATTGGTTTGCAGTGATCGACCTGAAGGACGCGTACTTCCATGTCTCGATTCTTCCGCGACACAGGCCATTCCTGCGCTTTGCGTTCGAAGGTCGAGCATATCAGTACAGAGTCCTACCCTTCGGGCTGGCCCTGTCTCCCCGCGTCTTTACGAAAGTCGTGGAGGGAGCCCTTGTTCCCATGAGAGAACAGGGTGTTCGCATTCTCAACTACCTCGATGACTGGCTCATTCTAGCACAGTCCCAGGCCTAGTTGTGCGAACACAGGGATTTGGTGCTCAGAGACCTCAGCCAGTTGGGTCTTCTGGTCAACTGGGAAAAGTGCAAACTCACCCCTGTGCAGAGGATCTCTTTTCTCGGTATGGAGCTGGATTCAGTTGAACAGATAGCACGCTTCACAGAGGAATGTGCTCAGTCGGTGTTGAACTGCCTGAATACGTTCAATGGCAGGACAGCGGTCCCACTGAAATTCTTTCAGAGGCTCCTGGGGCATATGGCAGCTGCGGCGGCAGTAGCCCCGCTCGGTCTGCTTCATATGAGATCGCTTCAACACTGGCTTCATGGCCGAGTCCCGAGATGGGCGTGGAAACGTGGCACGTTCCGGGTGCGAATCACTCAGGAGTGCCGCCAAGCCTTCAGTCCGTGGAGTGCCCCTAGAACAAGTGTCCCGGCATGCTGTGGTATTCACAGATGCTTCTGCCACCAGCTGGGGTGCCACGTACAACGGGCATGCAGTGTCAGGGGTTTGGACGGGACCCCATCTGCATTGCCACATCAATTGCCTTGAGTTGCTAGCAGTACATCTTGCTCTGAGCCACCTCAAAGGGCTGCTACGGGGCAAGCATGTACTGGTCCGTATGGACAACACTGCGACTGTTGCGTACATCAACCATCAAGCTGGTCTACGCTCCCGTCGCATGTCGTAACTCGCCCGCCATCTCCTCCTGTGGAGTCGGAAGCATCTGAGGTCGCTTCGTGCCATTTATGTTCCCGGTGTGTGCTTAACTGTGTGGCCGACGAGCTATCATGAGCTGTGCTGCCAAGAGAGTGGCGACTCCACCCCCAGGTGATCCAGCTGATCTGGAGAGAGTTCGGAGAGGCTTAGATAGACCTGTTTGCCTCACCAGAAACCTCCCACTGCCAGTTGTTTTACTCTCTGACCGAGGGAACACTCGGGACAGACGCACTGGCACACAGTTGGCCCCGGGGCCTGCGCAAATATGCGTTTCCCCCAGTGAGCCTACTTGCAAAGACTCTGTGCAAAGTCAGGGAGGACGAGGAGCAGGTCCTGCGCCTTACTGGCCCAACTGGACCTGGTTCCCAGAACTCTCACTCCTCGTGACAGCCCCTCCCTGGACCATTCCTCTGAGGAAGGACCTTCTTTCTCAGAGACGGGGCACTCTTTGGCACCGTGTCCAGACCTCTGGAAACACCATGTCTGATCCCTGGATGGGACGTGGAGGTTCTAGGTGACTTACCCCCCAAGGTACTTAACACCATCACTTCGGCATGTGCACCGTCTACAAGACGTGCTATACGCCTCGAAGTGGAACCTGTTCGTCGAGTGGTGCTCTTCTCGCCGAGAAGACCCCCGAAGATGCTCGATCGGAGTCGTGCTTTCCTTCTTGCAGCAAGGGTTGGAGCATAGGCTGTCCCCCTCCACCCTCAAAGTCCATCCTGCTGCTATCTCCGTTTACCACGACTTCTCCACATAACTCCTTCGGGGAAGGATGTGGCTTCCGCAGCGTTCCTTTTCTAACGAAAGGTTACGCTTTCCCAGCGTTATCCAATAATCTCACTGAATGGGTTTGGGAACAACAGTGATCAACCTTCTCTGTGTGTTAGCCCTGTCCCACCGTCCTCAGGCAAGGGGGTTCAGGTGGCTCACAACAAAGTGCTGGAAGAGGGCAGCTCCTGTGGCACTTTGGTAGGGATTCCTATTCGTTGGTCTGTCCGACATACGTCGAACTATGAGATGAAAGTGTTTATAATATATATGACCCATGCAGGCAAAATGAGTCAGAATGCCCACAGGCTAATTATGAGCTACAGGCAAAAAAAAAAAGTGGGGGGAAAAAAAACTCAAATTCTACCAAAATAATTTCATTAAGCCTTCATCTAGCAATCCCAATGTTCCAAATAGCAATTAAACATCATAAAGTATCTTTATTTATACGTTTTCTGTAAGAGGAGAACCTTTCTTTTGTCCCTGAAAAATTTAGTTTTAGCTCTGCTCGATTCTCGACGACTGGTGCTTCCCCTCAGGAACAGTTTGGTATAGTTTTAAAGTGCAGCATTCCAACTTTGTGAATATTCATGGTGAATTCTCGATGGCATGAGTCTGAACCAATGAAATGTGATTTTCAAAACTCATGTATATGTATGTGTGTATGTATGTTTATGTATGTATAGGGTAAGTGTACCCATTAAGCCCACTTTCAACTCTGAAGTCAAATTTAAAAAAGAGAAAATCATATTTTATGCTGGTCATTATTTTAACAAATCCAATGATTTGTTATTTCCCTGACATTTTTTATTGCATACCAATCACTTTTGTTAATGTCGAGTTAGCCCCACTCATGTTCATGCTGTCCTAGGCAACCTCACACAAAGACACCCAAAAACTTTGGTCTTTCGGGACCCTTCAAAAAAAACACATTTTTGCAATTCAGCCAGTTCTTTGGAAAGTACACTGATATTATGTCAAATAAGAGATAAATGTTTTAACCTAACTAACCTTTTACCTTAACTTACCTTATTACTACTTTCATTTACAACTATATTTAGATAGGCCTACATATTGATTCAGACTTTGTCCTAAAGTTTCCCTGTGTATAACCAGGCATAACTCGAGAGCCAAGCTGAGTTAAAGCTCCAGACTTCTAGCATGGGGGGCCCACTAGGAAGCCCAGAGTACGGAGCCCAAACTCGGCTTGGATCCCGAGATACACCCGGTCACACTTCCAGCGTGACTCCATCTACAACTCCAGAGTCAAGCCAACTTAAGGTCTCGGTTACAAAGGTAACCCTCGTTCCCTGAAGGAGGGAATGGAGACGTACGTCCCGTCGCCACAGTCGTTGTCCTGCTGATGTTGGCGCCTGCTTAGTTCGGCTCCTCAGCGAAAACCTGAAGATGCAACGCACCTGCTGCTCATTATATACCCGCGCTGCGAGGCGAGCAGCTGATGCATATGATTGCATGCCAATGTGCATTGGCTCATTTAGTTACACTCGAAGTAGATTGGCCTCTCTGGCGAGATTCCTATTCGTCGGTCTGTCCGACGTACGTCTCCGTTCCCTCCTTCAGGGAACGAGGGTTTACTTTGTAACAGAGACGATTCCTATATAACTCTATATAAAAAGAGGAGTGTAAATTCTATAGTTGTTTTGAGACATAAAAACTTACTTTTATTAGGTTGTGGATTTGGATATATATTTAGACATTCTAAAAGAATACTTTTTGTCAAGGTTTAGATATTTTTTGTGCACCTTTTTTTCTGCTGGCTAATTTGTAGATTGTTCCCCCTAACAATTGCTCTTTTTCATATTTCCCATTCATTTCTATGGCAGTCATTTCTGGCCATGAACAACACAAGTGTGACTATTTTTCTTTACAATATTTACCTATTTTAAATCAAGTCCACTTTCTTCATTTTAGATTTTAAAGAGCTAGGCAAATATATATCTTCGTTCATATGGAATAAAAGCATTCCAAAAATAAAGAAAAGCATTTTTATAAATGTGGAAAGATACAGGGTTACTGGCATTGCCCAACTTTATGTATTATTATTGGTCTTGTAATACTGCTAAATTTATTCATTGGGCAGAGTATTTAAATCAGGAGAATGAACCTGTTTGGGTAGAGATGGAATAGGCATTTTCAGGCCGGTCTCTCTGTTTTCAATGCTCTGTCCCCCGCAGACATTTAACAGAAAGTATCTGACAAGCAGTTCTTTGGTAACCAGTCGATTAAAAATATGGGCTCAGTTTAGGTCACATTTTAAGAAAAAACAAGCACTTTCTTTGCTACCCATTATGTCCAATGCACTGTTCACACCATCCTTAATTTACCTTAGAAAGGGAGCCAGATGTGTAAGAAATATTTTTCAGGGCTATAGTTTTATTTCCTTTGAATGTATGGTCACAGATTTTGATTTTCCTAAATCTAATTTTCACAGATATCTGCAGGTACGAAACCTCAAAAAATATTTCAGTACCCTTTTGACTCCATCTCATAGTTAGATCGAGGAGTTCTTGAACTGGGGTGCATCTGAGTGAAGTCAACAAAAATTAGACAAAATATTGTGCTAATTTCACTGAAAAATAATCAGGTTTGATATATAACAATAGAAATAAGTTGGTCTTTTCAGTAGTTAGTTATATTCGTCCTACCGTTTGATGAGATGTATGATCCTATAATGCCGAGTTCAGACTGCACGATTTTCAAAGCAGTCGGGTCACTGTTCTTTTCACACTGCATGACTATCTTGGCAAGCATTCAGTTGCTGCTGCGTTCATACTGCACGATGGATCGGCGACAGAAGGTTTCACACTGCGTGACTTTACAATAGGAAGAATCGCCGACAACTCTGTCTGGCACGCAAACAACGTTTCACAACCAAACACACGCGAGACCTGACAAGGAAACAACGCGCGCAAGACCAGAGTTCTCACGTGAGACTGGCCCTGCGTCTCAATCAGCTCCCTAGCTCCCTAGGTAATGAATCAGTACATAATGAAAGTGAATGTGGCTGATACCCTGATCAGTGCCCTGACTACTGAACTAGGGAGCTGATTGAGACACACGGTGGGATTATTATTAAAAATAGTAGCCCGCATGAAGCTTGAAATACGAATTGCTTGTGCGCTGATTTGCAGTGAAAACAATACAAAGAAAAGAAGAATATGGAGGAAATGTTTGGGGAGACGCAAAGTACAAGGATTGTGTGTTCTGCAATGACAGTTGGAGGTAAATACATAACTTTTCAATGTGCTGCTGTTGCGGATGGTCAAGCAAATGTTTGTGCTTTGTTTCTGTTTGATAGAATTGTAATGTTTATGTGAATGAAGCCATGCTTGCTGATATTGTGGTCTATCGGTGCGTTCCAAACGGGATATATCGCCCTCCGAAGGGCACTTCGGAGTGAAAATAATCATGGCCGCCATATTGAAGGGTCGTTCCAAACCAAAGTGCTCAAAACTGGCCACTTCAAAGGGCCCTTCACAATGAAGGATTTCGAAGGGAACAACTGATGGACACTTCGGGCCCCCATGATCCTTTGCACAGGGAAGTTGTTTGACGTCATAGAATGGGTACAGGAGGTCAGGAGTTCGATTTTAACTATAAAGGGATGTATAATATTTTTCTATACTGCTGTAATATTTATACGAGTTAGATTTGGTACATTATTATGGTCAAAATGACATTGTACTTCAAAAAAAAAAAAAAACTTTACGGCTCATTTATCAGTCCATTCAAATGTTTCAAATACATAGATACAATATAGCCTACATGCGGTAAACCTAAAATAAATAAATAATAACGTTAAACAAAAGGCGCAGCTTGCACAATTTATCATCCTTGATTGTCTCGTTAAGAGGACGCTGAAGTGCGTTCCAAAAGAACAGTTTTTTTACCCCTACACCCTTCATCCCTTCGAAGCTCTCAAGGGATTAGGGCATAGGGATGAGCCCTTCCGAATGGAACGCAGGGTATAACTCCTCCCCGAACTCCACGCTGCTCTGTATGTTGCTCTTTCATTGGCTGTCAGTCATCGCCGATGTAGTTTTCAGTCAGAACACTTTTCACACTGCAGAATTTTGAATCACCGACAGGTCCAAATATTTAGCATGCCAAATATCTCACGGGTGTCGTCGAATCGTCGGCGATTCTATCAGATCGCGTATTTGCTCATTCACACTGCGTGATTGTCACTCGCGTGGACGAGCACCGATTTGCCTGTGATTTTGGGCATTTGTCGGCGATTTCTCAAAACCTGTCGGCGAGCCAAAATCGGGGTTAAAATCGTGCAGTCTGAACTCGGCTTAAGTAAAATGAACAGCAGTTAACTGAAATGAGTAAATGTGCTCAGACTTACATGAATATGAGACTGAAGCTTCTTTCTTAAACTCCTCTAGGAAAACATTGTATTTTGGATCATGATCCTCGAGTAAATCATTTATCTGAATGACGTCTGATATATTCCTACTGTCAGTGTCTTAATACATGATGTTTTATAAATGTAGTTCAGGAGGAACAAGTCAAATAAGATACCCAACCATTACATCATCTTAATCATTACGTCATCTCAACCAGCGGTCAACAATCTGTAATCAGTGTATCTACCCAATCGGCATGCGTTCAGGCCTGTACATAATCACAGTAAAACTCAGGTACTCTGTGTTCGGGCCGATTACCGAGCTCGGAGCCCTCTCCCGGGACAGCACGCCAAATACGTTTACCAATTAATTTACCTGACTTATTTGTAAGTGTGAACTCGTGAAATTGTCATGTCAGCTTATTGTGGCTGAAAGAGAAGAACAGGAAAGCAGAAGTTCCAGCAACATCCTCATTCATGACCTAGAGAGAAAAGGAAAGAACTGAAAAATACAGGGATTTTTTTGCCATTTGCCTTTCAAATGGTTTTCAAAAATGGATAAACAAACAGATGACTTTTTTCTACAAGAAATTACCTGTTTGTTTGTTTGTTTTTTCTTCTTCTTCTTCTTCTTCTTTTTATATTTGGGCTCAATCCAGAAAAATCTTCCTCATAGTTCATCAGTTTTCATCCTGACAGTCTCTACAAGGTAAGTAAGAGACTTGTTGTTGGATTAGATGTGCAGTCGAGTGGGCAGGTACAGTAGGTCCCACATACATCATATGTCATATCTTGCTCCTTATCACCAGTTTCATCCTCATTCTGATCTACATGCTTGTTAGTCATATAATTTAGGTTTGGTTGTGTGTGTTGCTTGTTTTTGTCATGGTTCAGGGTGCTTCATCAGCTCCCTTGTCTGTGTCCTGTCATTTTCTGCAGCTCATGAGCTGGGTAATCAGTGCTGATTCATCAGCGCTGGTGTGTGCAGATCACGAGCTGATTGCCCTCACCTGTCGCTTGTTCCCTTCCTCCCTTTTATTCTCTGCTGTGTCTGCCCCTTGTTGTCAGTAGATTTTGTGCTGTTGTTCATGTACTATTGTCCCGTTGCTGTGAGTCTTTGTGTCTTACCTTCTTATGCTGCTGTGCTCAGGAAACCTAGATGAGAAGTCTTTCAGCTGGCCGTGTGCCCGCTGTCTCGTTCCACGTTCCATTGGGCATTGCACCTGAGGTGGTCTTCACAGCCTGTGTCTGCAGGTGTCTGTACGGACAGCTCTGGACCAGTTTTCTGTTTGTGTGTGTGTCACTACATGTTGGATTTGCTGTTGTGCCTAAAGCCGAGTTCAGACTGCAGTTCGAGACTGGCTCGCCGACAGGTTTTGAGAAATCGTTGACAAATGCCCGAAATCACAGGCAAATCGGTGCTCGTTCACGCGAGTGACAATCACGCAGTTTGAATGAGCAAAGACGCGATCAGATAGAATCGCAGACGAGTCGCTGACACCCGTGAGATATTTGGCATGCTAAATATCTGGACCTGTCGGCGATTCAAAATCCTGCAGTGTGAAAAGTGTTCTGACTGAAAACTACATCGGCGGTGACTGACAGCCAATGAGAGAGCAAGATACAGAGCAGCGTGGAGTTCGGGGAGGAGTTATAGACCACAACATCAGCAAGCATGGCTTCATTCACATAAACATTACAATTCTATCAAACAGAAACAAAGCACAAACATTTGCTTGACCATCCGCAACAGCAGCACATTGAAAAGTTATTTATTTACCTTCAACTCTCGTTGCAGAATACACAATCCACAGTCTCCCCAACCATTTCCTCCTTCATATTCTTCTTTTCTTTTTCACTGCAAAACAGCGCACAGGCTACCGTTTTTGAAAATAATAATAATAATAACTCCGGTCTTGAACGTGTGATATCGCGTTGTTTCCTTGTCACGTCTCGCGTGTGTTTGGTTGTGAAACGTAGTTTGCGTGCCAGACAGAGTTGTCGGCGATTCTTCCTATTGTAAAGTCATGCAGTGTGAAACCTTCTGTCGCCGATCCATCGTGCAGTTTGAACACAGCAGTGACTGAATGCTGGCAAGATAGTCATGCAGTGTGAAAAGAATAGTGACCCGACTGCTTTGAAAATCGTGCAGTCTGAACTTGGCTTAATAAACTGTTTCACGAATCCTCTTGACAGTTTTACTTCAGCTCAACTTTAATTTATTGACATTTGTTTTGCTGTATACATCTATTTTTGCATTTTTATAGTGTTAATCTTTCTATTGATTTTGACAAATATTCTTTTTTTTATTGTATTATTGAATCTTGTTTTGTTTTTTTGTTCTATATGGACAAAATACTTTTGATTCCTATTGCCATCATACGGTTTCTGGTTTGACCTGATGCACTTCATTTACTAGTAAGGAGTGGTGCTTGATGTGGAAACTCTGATCACCAGGATATTTATCATACACACACGTAAGAAAAAACAGATAAACCTCATATACTGTTCAAAATAAACCTTTATAGACTGTATATTCAATGTCTACAAAGTGTAGGTTGGTCTTGATAAGGGGACTTTTTTTTTTAGTTCAAACATTCTTTTAGAGTGTTATGCACTACACAGAGACACCAAGACTGAGGATCCAAATGCAGTATTTAATGAGGTTGTCAAAAGTAGTCAAAAAACAGGCAAATGGTCAAAAGTACAAAGTAGGCAGTCCAAACATTGATATCACAGGCAAAAAAGTGCTAACACAAGCAAGACTGAACAACGAATGAGTGACCAGGCTTTAAATAGGGTGAGACTGATGAAGACAATCAGTGATAAGTCCAGGCAATGGATTATGGGGAATGTAGTGTATGTTGTGAGAGAGTGAGGATAGTCTGGGGTGGAGTGCCCCCTGATGGCTTTTAAGGGCACTACAGCTGATGAATCTAACACACAGAATTCTTGTGGTGTTTTTTTAATATATAACATCCAAATAAATATATAAAAAAACTTCAACAGATGAAAAAGAGATTGTCCACGTACACTGAAACACAAGGCTTCTTGCCTCCTCTGAATATACCTGAGAATACTGAAGTAAGTTTAAAGATAATAGGTATGTCTGTAATTTTACAGCATACAACTGTGTTTGGATTAAAAAGTTAATAATTATAATTACACAATTTCATACACTGCTCATGATCAGCTGTAGTTCTGCTGAAGTTCAGATGAGTAGCAGATTTATCAGTGAGTTTGAGAGAGAAGTTTCATCTCAGATAATCACCAGGGAAAGTTTTAGTTCTGTTCACATAACCTGAATCCTGTTTCTCTGACTGCTGGGAATTATATCTTGCTGACACCATGTCTCCAGCTCAGAACAATGTCTAGTTAAAATCCCAAATAAAATAATTTGTATTTGTCCATGTATTTTATTTATTTATTTATTTATTTGTTTGTTTGTTTGTTTGTTTGTTTGTAATTAATAAAAGGCCTGTTATAAAAGCTTTTTATTAAATAATAAACACACAAATGTAATAAGAAAACATGCTCATAAATGAATTACAGTGAACAAGCGACAGGCTAGAAAAAAATTTCAAGATACACTAAACAGCACTAAACACTTTATCAAAACACTGAACACTTTAAATGTCCCACATTTAAGATATTATTAAAAATGTTATTAGCAAATTAATCAATCTTGGCATCTGATATACTCAGTTCATGTAAACATACAGTGCTGTGCATAAGTTTAATGCATGTTAGTACCAGAAAAAATAGTTTTGAGACAGTGTTTATATATTTTGCATCAGTCCACTAGTAGGAATATCAACATTTACAAACATTAATTCCAGCAACATTTTTGTAGTAATATTTGACTTCAATTTGACAAATTGTCTAAGAAAACTTTGCGTGCAAAAGCAGAGCATTTGTATTGTATGCATTACAGCACTGTATAGTATTTGAAACAAATGAACAATGAAGCCAGTTCTCATAGTGTTCAGTCTGGTTCCTAAATACATATGTGTCTTATTTAGTTTGCAAAGGCGTATCACCTGATGCTATTGTTTGATGTTTTAAACAAGAATAGTGTTGCTGTGGCATCAGGATACTGGTGTTATAAACACTGCCACAAGTAAGAAGAGTCCAGTCCCATTTCTCCATAGGTTTATGGTGCTGAGACACGGCCGGGGCCTCCAAGAGCCATAAAGAGTGTCACCTCTAAAAGCCCTAGTGCATGTAAAGAGCCCAACACCATGTCTCTAGGATATTCTGATAATTTGTTTAAGCTCTGTTTCTCTTCTGATTAAGCAGTTATCCTTGTGCGTGACAAGATATGTGCCAAAATACTGCAATATTCAGCATACAAGGAAGTAGTAGCCTGCTGTCAGTGATGTGAGATATGAAAAAAGCCATAATGGGAGTTGGAACCAAATAATAATTTGATATGCAATCAAGAATTAATGCATCAATGTTTTTCTAAACAATGTGCAGTTGTTCAGAGCTGTGTAGCAGATCTAAACTGACCACAATTATTTAAGCACATTTTTATCTTTTTTTTATCTTTTGCACACTGTGCATACATAAATTGGGTAACACTTCACAATAAGGTTCATTAGTTAAACATTAGTTAATATATTAACTAACATGAATTAACCAGGAGCAATACATTTGTCACTGTATTTACTAATCTTTGTTAATGTTAGTTAATGAAAATACAGTTGTTCATTGTTAGTTCATGTTATTTCAGTGCATTAACTAATGTTAACAAGATTAACATTAACTAAGAATAATAAATGCTGAACAAGTCCAGTTCATTATTAGTTCATGTTAACTAATGTAGTTAACTAATGCTAACTAATGAACCTTATTGTAAATCATTACCAACATTATTTTACTTGATGTATTATTAAGGAATGAACTAATCACATTTGGTAAATGGTGCACAGTACTAACATGAAATGATACAAAATCCATTTAATTTTGGGAAATGCAACATGAGAAAAAACACTTGTGGTAAAGACAACAACATATTGACAAAGTCATTTCCTTTAGATACAGCAAAAATGTGTTCCTTATTCAGTGTTTCAAGATCTTATTCTGTTACACAATAAAAAAATAAAAAAAAACAATGCAGTGCATTTGGCAAGACTATAACAGCACAAGTACAGTGTGTTTTACACCAGCGAGAAGCAATGAAAGATCTAACAATAAAGATATAAAGATAGATCCAGCTCACTAGTTGGTGTTTTACAAGTTTAACTATATTATTGAGGATATTTTGGACATTAGCAGCATTTGCTGTACCGTTTACACTTAAAACTTTTCTCTGAATCGTGTCTTATATATTCCCGCTGTCACTGTGCATTGAATACAATGTTATGTCTTGACTTGTGTTTATCATCACTGTAAGAGAAGAACATGATTGCAGAGCTTTCAACATCTGTAGGTTACAATGAGGATGTTGTATCATACAGAGTTACAACATCCTTATTGTAACCTACAAAGAAAAAATGAAAGAGAGAGAACTGAAAACAACAGGGAAATACAGCCTGGACTTTTCATGAATTTGCCTTTCAAATAGGCTCAACATCTTCCTCATTCCTCTCTCGTTTTCATCCTGGCAGTAAGAGACTGTATTCTATGATTGGAGGAGAGATTCAGAGAGACTGAGATAGGATTGTTGTCAGATTAGATGTGCGGGCGAGTGGGCGGGTGTACCATTTGCATGGTCACATTTTGGTTTTGTTTATGTATCCTCATTCTGACCAACAGAGAAACCGAAAGAGACATATTTACACACAAAAAAAAAAGAAAAAGAAAAAGAAAAAAAAAGATAAAATATAACAATGAGATGGAAAAGGCAAAAAAGTACACAATGATCTGTCTCTAATTTAATTGTATTCAGGGTTGATGTTATTGTCCTGTTACACTTCATACTCTTATCATGACAGGACCTCACAAACCTGACAGATTTGCATTTCTCTTCTTTCTGACATATTCTTCTGTATTGTATGTATTACAGCATTTTGTATTGTGTTTTTGCAGTACATAAAATGCTTTTGATGCCTATAATCATCATACTGTTTCTGAAATACACAGAGGCATTCAGTTTGTTTTTTTTTTTGTTTTTTTTTGTGACCTGATGCCATTATCTGATGAGTTTCATTTACTTTTAAGGAGTTGTGCTTGATGTGGAAACTCTGAGCACCAGGATGTTTGTCATACAAACATGAAAACGCCCAATCCCATGTGTTTATTGTGATGTTCTGGTGCTGAGAAACGGCTGGGGCCCTTAGAGGACATTAAAACCCCAGAGCACTGCCTCAAAACACACCAAACATGGGGAGGAAGGGGAAAGGGTTATGATGATGAGAGGTAGTGGTGTTCAGACACTGAGTTTTATCCAAATGTGCACTCAAATTAAATCTCATATTACCACAGATGTGCTATTTGTTTGTTTTTTTGGTTTGTAAACCAGAAGCCACATTTCATTCACACTTTGGATAAAAGCATCAGCCAAATGAATATATGTAAAACATTTGGTTTTAGTAAAAAGTGTAAGATTAGTAATATGTTTGTAATATACAACTTTGGCAGATGCATTATTTCATAATACAATTTATTGGGTCTTGAACATAATGAGATCATGCAAATACAATGAAACAATGTGCCTTATTTTCTGTTTATACCTGAGAATTTTGAAATACATTTTAAACATAATTAACAGTTCCTACAAATACAACATTTTCAATATGAATGTTTACTAGTACAGAATTTTTAAGGCAGCAACATATTGACTCATATTGTCTTAACTTTAGCCTGTTTCAATATCTCATTATATTATACAATAAGAATGCAGTGAATAAGGCAAGAATATAACAGTATATAAAAAAAAGCATCTTTTGCATCAGAAAACTGTAAAACTATAAAATGAAAAGACAAGGCAAGGTTATTTACAGCATATTTTATACACACTAGTAATTAAAAGCAGTTGACTTAAAAGTGATAATCATAAAGGGTACAAAATATAAAAATAGTTATTAAAGCCAAAATATGTAACTTGGCCCTTTAGCAGCTGCAGCATAAAACTACTTGCAGAAGAACATTAGTTTTGGTAATTACATGAGCTGTGAGTCGCTCCTCTATTCTGCACACATGAATCTGATGGTTTGAGATGCATCACTTACAACTAGGACTTTGTCAATTTTGACATTTTGTGTCATTTACATTTTTTGAAGTCATAATTTTTACTTTTTATTCTTGTAATTTCAACTTTCTTCTCATAATACTGACTTTTTATTCCATAATTGACATTGTATGTTAGAATTTCAACTTTTTAATCTCGTTTTATGATCTTCTTATGTGAAAGAAATGGGCCTACATACTGAGCCCATGGTTACATGTGAGCATCTTATCAGTGCAAATGTCGCTAACAACATTAAACCCTCTATAAATAAAAAACAAAAAACAGATATTTAAGAAAATGAATTGTGAGCAGATAACTTAAATTCTGCTGTTGTTTTGACCTGGCAATGTTACAACATAAACATTGTTTTGAGAACCTTCTCTCAACGATAAACTTAGCTCACGATGCTTATGAGAAATATAGCCCTTTTCAATGCACAGCAAATATGATGCTATTTGCAAAAACAAATGAAAAAATTCTGAAAAAACAAACCAAAGTTAATTTTTGTTTTATTATGGATAATGTTGCTTTCCGTTTTTGTAGCTTTAAACCATTAGTCTGCGTGTGTTTGTAGATATGACACAAACACGCGCAGACTAATGGTTTCCCATGAAATCCATCCTAACGGCTGTAAAATATGTTATAGGCTTAATTTGATCAGCAGGAAATACAGTAACAGTTTCCATTCTGTTTCCTGTTCTTCAACCAAATCACTTGCACACTCATCTCATTATTTCTTACTTTTTCCATCCAAAGTTGTGGCAGCAAAAATGAAGCACTGACATTCTCCTCTGACCTGAATTTCATGCAATTGCTGCCGGTACACCACGCTATACAGGTGTGCCATCATGTAACGACTTTATTATTATCAGCTCTTACTGATTCATAATGTTCTAACCTCATGAGCATCTGAACTCATGCTGTGTCCACCTGCACTAAGATTGCTTGAGGACTTTTTTCTCAAGTAAACTAAAATGAAACCTATAACTATAACAATAAGTATAACTATAACTATACTGAATACAATGCCACCCCAAAGCCAAGGCGATGGTATCCACACACTGCTTGGTTTTGTTGTTCCTTGGTTTTCTTGTTCAGTGGATATGGTTCCTTTTTCTGCTGTTGATTCTGCAACAAAAAAAGTATAACAGATCATTTTACCTCACTGTGACAGACAACAGAGCCGTCTATACTTAATAAACAGCAGCATTCAGACTGAAACATCACTAGTGAACTTGGGATCAATTTCTTGAAGCATTTAGATTTTAAAGCAAATAACTGTGTTTAAATAAAAATCTTCATGCACTAATCTACTACTTTCACACACCCTTAATGATCAGCTGTACAGTCTTCTGTTCAGACGAGTGTGTGATGAGGCAGCTGTATTTTCCTGCATCAGCATAAATGAGATCATGGAGTTTGATGGAGAAGTTTCCTCTCTCATACTCCTCTGGAAATAATTCAGTTCTGTTTTTATACTCTGAATCCTGGTTCCCTTGTGAATGACTGCTGGGAATTATATCACACACAATCTTGCTGCCATTGTGTCTCCAAAACACATGAATATCTTGAAGGTTATGATCATGTTCAGTGGAAGAACATGGAAGGACAACAGAACTGCCAATAACAGCCTCTACTACTGTGACCTGCAGAAACACTGAAACAAGAAAAACTTTAATTGAAACTTTAACAGTCAGGCATTCATTTATCTTTCAAATGTAGTTTGTTCAGGTGCTCACCTTTATTTATCAGCACTGCAAACACACAGATGAAGCCACAACTGCAGACAGAGAAAACAAGTTCATTTAACTTTGTTTGGTTCAACTTGAATAACACGGTACAAACAACACTAAAGTCATGAGTTCCCACATAACACACATAATACAGGTAAGAGGGTAAGATAGGACAGGGTGTCCTCCCATACTTGGTTTTCTTACTGATCACAGGTGTCACTAAATTCATCTCTAAATATGTTACAAATTGGCAGTAAATGTTCTTAAGGTAGCATCCTTACCCATCTTACCCTATTGGTAAAACCTTGAATTCACTACAAATCAAACTACTATAAACTAAAACTAACTTACCAGCCCAGGTGAAAAAATACTATACTATAATTACTATAGTAATTTATAGTAAATACTATAGTGTTTTTGAACCATACAGTAAAGCACTTGAATTAATTTGTTGTGGTAATCCTACAGTTGCTGTGATAATATAACAACTATAGTAATATAAACAAATTGTTACCCAATACTGTACTAAGTTTTCTTTAATCTATACGGTATATTATACTACAATACACTACAGTTTACTGTAGTAAAAACTAAAGTATACTACAGTATTTATTACAGTTTAACAGTTCAGTATAATTAATATTACAGTATGCTGTAGCATTCATTAACAAGTGTAAATACTATAATATATACAGTATACTACAATTTACTATAGTATGGTTCAAAAACACTATAGTATTTACTATAAATTACTATAGTATTTTTTTTTTTTTACCTGGGAACAAAATGGTGCTAATGCTAACCACTTAATCAAAATAATAGTTACAGCAGATAAACCATGCATATAAACTTTATAATCATTAATTAACCAAGTTGTGTTTAATGTTTTAACAACACTTGAAAGACTTTCATTTTAATTCTAGTTTAAATAAAGCATTTGACAACCAAAACACAGCAGGCCAATCACAAATATTAAACTACATCAGGCCTTCTTTGCTGAAGTGTGTAACATGTTTGTCCATATAGCGTTTGATTCTGCATTCAACAAACGTACCTGATTATCATGGCTGCCAAATATAACCAATATATATTTTATTTGACTATATTGCATAAAATGTTTTTGAAATTAGGATGAAATACTACTTTTTCAACAGAACGTATCGTAACTCTTCCGGTTCTGTTCCATGCGCTCATGGGATGACATGTACGTGACGTCAACGGTAATCACGTGAACTGATCAGACATGCGCAGATATTCGTTAATCTTTCTCAAATTTACTTCAGCATATTTAAGACACCTGATCTCTTGCTGAATTTTCAGTTATTAATATAAAGCATGTTTCTGATCTACAATCATCTGTCTGTCACTCTGCACTTTAATGAATCAATAAATGACATGACAAAAGCTTGTTTGACACCAACCTTATATTTCATTAAGTAATTTTATGTTAATAGAGCTACTTTAACTTTCAAAATTTGGTTTTACCTTAAAATGTACCAATAACTACCACAATAATACAGGTGGTACAAGAGAAGTGGCCTTTCATAAAACATGGTTAGTAGTGTACGGTGCAGGGTCAAACACAAAGACAAAACACCAGGGCTAAATAATGTAATAAACATGAACTAAATTACATAAAATGTCACACAAACACACTATTATTTGTAGCAACATTACTGATAACAAAAATAAGAATTATTTACAAAAAAAAATATCATGTGATCTGATGTGTAATGAATTCTGGAATGTATTTTTACTGTTTTGCCTAAACAGCCTAAATTATCAGATAGCCTTATTCATATTTTTTATTTGTCCAAACCATACATTTTTACAGTATTTTACAGTAAAATTACACATAGCTAATATGATGTTGAAAAAACATTTGCAGTTTTTCATCATATACAGTAAGGTAACTTACAGTATGACGTGTTTTAACAGTATACAAAATATTGCGCTAGTTTAACTGAAAAATAATTACTTTGATATATAATAATAATAATAATAATAATAGTAGTACATGATATTTTCAAATGAGTAAATGTGCTCAGACTTACATGAATATGAGATTGAAGCTTCCTTCTTAAACTCCTCTGGGAAAACATTGTGTTCTGGATCTCGATCCTCAAGTGAATCATTTCTCTGAATGACGTCTGATATATTCCTGCTATCATCGAGTCTTAATACTCCGTCACATCTTGACTTTAGTTTATTGTCACTGCAAGAGACAAGAACACTGAATTTCAAATAACCCTCATTCTGACTTATAGAGAAAAAAGAAAGTGAAAGAATGATAAACAACAGGAAAATACAGTCTGGCTTTTAAAAATGGTTTTCAAAAATTAATTAACAAATGAATCTTCTACAAGAAATTACCTGTTTTTTGTTGTTGTTTATTTGTTTGTTTTTTGTTTTTCTTTTCATATCTGGGCTCAATCCAGACAGGTCTGCCTCATAGTTCCTCTCTCTTGTTTTCATCCTGACAGAATGAAGTGATTCAAGGGTGATTCTCCCTGACGGTCTGATGGGAGGAGAAACTTCTAGTTTCTCTAGTCAGAATAGTTTTTCTAGTCAGACTAGATGAGCAGGTGAGCGGGCAAGTACAGAGTGTTTTGTGGTTTTGTTTAAACTGCATCCTCATTCTGACAGAGACACTAAAAGAGAGAGAAAGCAAACACAGCATTGTCATGAATTTGTCTTTAAACTTTGTTTATAAACATACAGTATCAGAATAGGTTTGGTTGTGTGCTGCTTGTTTTAATTCAGTTTACCTTTTTGAATTCATTGGCACACATGCATTTGTTTTGCTTCATCTATTCTTTTGCAATATTTTAATGTTAATAGATTCAAGATTCAAGAGGCTTTATTGGCATGGTAAAAAGGTTTTACGGATAAAATAATAACAATGAGACAGAAAAGGCAAAAATGTGCACAGTGATTTGTTTTGTTATTTAAATATTATTCATTGTTGATGTTTCCTCTTCTCATGGCTGCCACGTTTACGTTTCTCTTCTTTTTGATGTATTTCTATATTGTATCTATTAGCATTTTGAATTTTTTTTTTTTTATTATAGAATATTGTTATGTTTTTTGGTTTTTTTTTTTTATTATATGGACAAGATGATTTAGATGTCTGTTTTGTGTGTGCTGTTTCTGAAATACATCAGTTTGATTCGTTTAGTTTGATTTTTTATCAAGATAAGCACAGGTTTGACCAGATGTCATTCACTAGTAAGGCGTGGTGCTTGATGTGGAAACTCAAACTCAACAGCACTTCACATGAGCAAACGCAACACACATCTATGTAACATGTTTTCTCTGCTGCCCTCAACAGGCCGCAATTGTTATTTTTTCCCCCATATAAACCCAATGGATACCTCAGAAACTATTCAAAATAACTTTTTTTTAATAGGACTATCTACAAGAACAGGGTTAGATATGATGAGATTTTTTCCAAATGCACACCAATTAAATCTCATATTTCCACAAATGTGCTATTTGTTTGTTTGTTTATTTATTTATTTTAGTTGACCAAAAATTATGTAAGTGTAACATGTTGTCACTGGCAAACAGACAAAGAAGATCAAAGGTAATTCCAACACAGTGAACTAATGATGCACAGCTGTGAGTGAGTTAGTGTCCATAATGCCTGATGAGTGGCAGGAACAAAGGTACACATGTGACGAATGAAAACCAAAACAAACAGAACATGACATGAAGGTAACTAAAGTTCCCAGCTCTAACCTACAACAATTTTTCCATTTGCCACCATCAGAAATTTCATTTTTACATTAGTAAACTTTCCAAAGTTGCATTCACAGTATAGTCCAACTTTGTTCTTATGTCAGTCCAAATATTATTACATCGCTCCTCGACTACTGTAATGCTCTTTTTTTGCTGGATTACAGTAGACTCTATTTCTCATTTACAGTACATTCAAAACCCATATTAAACAATCTGCTCATATCATGTGTCTTATTTGCAACATCCTGTGTTAGGGTGACCATATGCGCCATTCTCCCAGGACGCGTCCTATCCAGGATTTCTAAGTTGCATAAAATGTAGGTTTTGTTTTCATATTTGTGGAAGGTAACGACTGAAAAATAATTTGACCAATAGCATGCATCATACATTATCAACCGATCGTGGCTTGCAAGAAGGCTGGATCTACAGAGAACGGTCAAAGCATTGCAAATACGACAACATTTTAATGCATTGCATGAAGAATGTCAATAAGAACAGTGGCTTGCACACACCTCAGTGTAGAAATTGCGTTCCTAAATCGCATTCTGGGGGCACATCGATAAGACCACTGTCACAATTAAAGAGGCAAGGGCTCAAGCCATTATAGGCAATTTAGAAATCTTGGACAGGACGCATATGGTCACCCTATCCTGTGTCATCTCACATTACCTTTAAATCACCTTTAAATCACTCAATGGCCTTGCTCCTTGCTATCTCTATGATTTACTTTATTCTTACATTCCTTCTTGATCACTTCAATCTTCAGGGTGTGCCCCTAGATTTCGTCTATCTTCAATGGGCAGCAGGTCGCTTTCTGTCATGACTCATAAGCTATGGGACTCACTACGACTGGCACTAAGGACAATAACTTCACTCTCTGAATTCAAATCACAACTTAAAACCTACTTGGTTTGAAGCACAAGATTTAAATTAACTATGGGTGGTGAGTCAGTATTAGGTCTAACCCTAGAGTCTAGCTCCTTAGCTGGTACTGTATATTAAAGATACAGTAGGCAGTGATCATTACCCAGTTCCCTTTCAGTCTGTCACGTTCGACGTACGTCAGTAGTGACCAACGAATTGGGATATCGCTAGAGAGCCCCTATCAGCTTCGAGAAAACTAAAACAAGCCAATGGACATTGGCGTACGATATTTGCATAACGCACCCCTCCCCTAACCGGGGCATATAAAAGGGGGAGGAGATGCAATCGCACTCATGTTCTCATTGTGGGAACATGACTATCGCGGTGCTGAGGTCGAGACTCTCGTTCCTTGGTTCTCAGGGAGCGGGGGTCCCTTCCCCTATGCCCCGTGCGGCCGTTTTCTCTGGCTCCGGTCGGAGTGATGGTTCGTCGGCGTGTAGGCAGGGTGACTTGAGGATCACGGTAAGGGCTTCCCGGCTGAGCGTTGCTCCGTGGGCCCCTGCCGCCTCTTCAGCACCGCAGCCAGTGGTGTTACCGCCGTGCCGGGCCCTCTTCGGAGCGTGCGGTGCTGTCCTTCGGTGCACCTGCAGAGGATCAGATGTCGATCACGGCATCAGAAGGCGAGCATGAGTCCTCGGGAGAGGATGACTCGGCTGAGCCCCCATCTTAAGGGGTGGCGGCTGTGGCTGAGTCGGATCCTGAGTTGACGGCTTCCTGGGCAGCCGAGAAGGTTGGGCTCGTGTGGAACCCTCCACCGTGTCCCGGTCCCTCTCGGCTTGATGATTGGTACCTCGGGGCGTGCCGTGCTGGTCCTCAGCGTCCCGCTCCGATGCCTTTCTTCCTGGAGGTGCACGACGAGGTGACCAGGTCTTGGCGGACGCCGTATAGTGTTCGTTCGAGACCAGGGCCCTCGTCCGCCTTCACCACCCTGGATGGCGGAGAGGCTAAAGGTTATACGGGGATCCCTCCAGTCGAGCGGTCTGTAGCAATGCGGTTGTGCCCAACGGCCGCCGGCTGGCGTGGTGAACCATGCCTTCCGTCCCGAGCCTGTAAGTTTTCTTCCTCTCTGATGGAGAAGGCTTACAGAGCTTGTGGGCAGACCGCCTCCGCCCTGCATGCCATGGCCCTTTTGCAAGTGTACCAAGCAAAAGCGTTATCGGAAATGCCACAGGGTGGTCTTGACCAACATCTGCTGGGGGAGTTGCGTGCTGCCACCGACCTCGCTCTCCGGGCGACTAAGGTGACGGCACGCTCCGTTGGTCAAGCTATGACTACTATGGTAGTCCAGCAGCGCCATCTATGGCTAATCCTGGCAGACATGAGGGAGACCGATAAATATCGGTTCCTGGACTCCCCCGTGTCCCAGGCTGGCCTATTCAGCGACGCAGTGGAGAGCTTCGCCCAATCGTTCTCCGCAGCCGAGAAGCAGGCTGAGGTGATAAAACATGTCCTGCCCCGCCGGCCCGCTGCTGCCTCCACCCCGCCGGCGGCGCAACCTCAGCCTGCTCGTCGCCGAGGGCGCCCACCCGTGTCGTCCTCTGCCCCTGCTAAGTTGGCCAAGCAGCAGCCTCCACCAGCCAAACAGCAGGGAAGCGGCGCCCAGCCCGCTCAAGCCAAGCCAGGTGGCAAGAGGTTGAAGCGGGCGATCCTGAAGCGGGCGACTTGGAGGTGGAAGTTGCAGCTCTTCAGGGAAGGATTCCATCATCTCCTCCACTCCCAGGGGAGGGCCGGGAGAAATTTGTTGTGTCTGTCCCGCCGCTGGCTCTCCGGAGTCCAGCGGTACCCACCTTTTCACAAAAAGAGCTGTTTCCCTTCCTTCCTCCAGGTCACAAGAGGGCGCGGTTGTCAGGACCTGGGGTTCTGCCCCCCGCAGAGTCTGACTCCACTTCGGACCGCTGTGCCGTCCGAGTCGAGCCTCAGCACTCTGCCTTGCTGCACCACTCCCAGTACGCCTGTGGTGCCTTTGGTCCCGCTCGTTCGGTGTCTGGTAGCCTGGCTAGCGCTTCCCAGCCCGTCCCGCTGGCTCATTCGTACAATCAGGCTCGGCTATGCGATTCAGTCCGCCCGGCGTCCCCCGGTGTTCAGAGGTGTCCACTACACTCAGGTGTCACTGGACAGTGCTTCTGTTCTTCGGGCAGAGATTGCTTTCCTCCTGGCGAAGGATGCAATCGAGCCGGTCCCTCCAGCCGATATGAAGTCAGGGTTCTACAGTCCCTACTACAGTCCCAGCTCGCGAGAGCAGTTGTGCGAACACAGGGACATGGTGTTGGCACACCTCAGCCGGTTGGGTCTTCGGGTCAACTGGGACAAGATCAAACTCTCCCCCGGGCAGAGGATCTCTTATCTCGGTATGGAACTGGACTCGGTCGCTCAGACTGTACAACTCACCGAGGAGCGCAGTCACGCCGCTCGGATTGCTTCATATGAGGCCGCTCCAACACTGGCTCCACGGCCGGGTCCCGAGATGGGCGTGGCAACGCGGCACGTTACGTGTCCCTGTGACACCGAGCTGTCGCCGTACCCTCACTCGATGGTCAGACCCCTCGTTCCTGCGGGCAGGAGTTCCCCTCGAACAGGTGTCCAGGCATGCTGTGGTCCACACAGACGCCTCGACCTCAGGGTGGGGTGCCACGTACAACGGGCATGCAGCTTCGGGTCTTTGGACGGGGCCTCAGCTGCATTGGCATATCAATTGCCTCGAGTTGCTGGCAGTTCGTCTTGCGCTGGGCCGCTTCAAGGAGCTGCTGACAGGCAAGCACGTTCTAGTCCGTTCAGACAACATCAAACAACAGGGTGGTCTACGCTCCTGCCGCAACTCGCCCGCCATCTCTTGTTATGGAGTCAGAAGCATCTGAGGTCGCTTCATGCCATTCATGTCCCAGGTGTGCTGAACCGTGCAGCCGACGAGCTCTCACGGCAGCCTCCACTTGCGGGCGAATGGAGACTCCATCCCCAGGTGGTTCAACTGATTTGGCAGTACTTGGGCGAGGCTCAGATAGATCTGTTTGCCTCCCAGGAGAATGCTCAGTGCCAGTGGTTTTATTCCCTGACCGAAGGTACTCTTGGCACGGATGCTCTGGCACACAGTTGGCCCCGGGGTTTTCGCAAGTATGCGTTTCCCCCAGTGAGCCTTCTTGCACAAATTTTGTGCAAAGTCAGGGAGGACGGGGAACAGGTCTTGTTGGTGGCCCCTTATTGGCCCACCTGGACATGGTTTTCGGACCTGATGCTCCTCACGACAGCCCCTCCTTGGCCGATTCCTCTGAGGAAGGACCTTCTGACTCAAAGAGGGGGCACCCTGTGGCACCCACGTCCCGACCTGTGGAACCTCCACGTGTGGTCCCTGGACGGGATGCGGAGGTTTTAAGTGATCTCCCGCAAGCGGTTGTAGACACTATCACTTCCGCTAGAGCTCCTTCCACTAGGAGCCTCTATGCGTTGAAGTGGAACCTGTTCGTTGAATGGTGTTCTTCTCACCGAGAAGACCCCCAATCATGCTCGGTCAGATCCGTGCTTTCCTTCCTGCAAGAGGGCTTGGAGCGAAGGCTGTCTCCCTCCACCCTAAGTGTATGTTGCCGCCATTGCCGCACATCATGATGCAGTTGATGGAAAGTCCTTGGGCAAGCACGATCTGGTCATCAGGTTCCTGAGGGGGGCGAGGAGACTAAAAAAACAAACAAACAAACAAAAAAACCTGGTTGCATTAGCCTCGCTCAAGAGGGTAGGGGACCTGCACACATTTTCAGTTGACGAATCGTGCCTGGAATTCGGGCCTGGGGATTCTCACGTCATCCTGAGACCCCGGCCTGGATATGTGCCCAAGGTTCCTACCACTCCCTTCAGAGATCAGGTAGTGAACCTGCAAGCGCTGGCTTCGGAGGAGGCAGACCCAGCCCTGGCTTCACTCTGTCCAGTTCACGCTCTGCGCGTTTACGTGGATAGAACTCGAAGCTTCAGGACCTCAGATCAGTTCTTTGTCTGTTACGGAGGCCAGCAGAAGGGAAAGGCTGTCTCCAAGCAGAGGATGGCCCACTGGATAGTGGATGCCATCGCCCTGGCTTACGGCTCCCAGGGCGTGCCTTGCCCGTTCGGGTTGAGAGCCCACTCCACCAGAGGGGTGGCCTCTTCCTGGGCATTGGCTCATGGCGCCTCGCTGACAGATATCTGTAGAGCTGCGGGCTGGGCGACACCCAACACGTTTGCTAGGTTTTATAGCTTATGGGATGAGAGTTGAGAGCCCACTCCACCAGAGGGGTGGCCTCTTCCTGGGCATTGGCTCATGGCGCCTCGCTGACAGATATCTGTAGAGCTGCGGGCTGGGCGACACCCAACACGTTTGCTAGGTTTTATAGCTTATGTGTGGAACCGGTTTCTTCCCGTGTACTCGCTTCCACTAGCCGGTAGACACGTTGAACCTGTTCTATGTGTCGGCTTGCAATGCCATTCCCGCCCTCTGGGCTGGATACGTGCATCTTTGACTCCAGTCGCGTTCCTCCGCCTCCCCCTTCGGCTCGGACATTGCAGAGTGTCTGATGCCAGACCAACATCCATCTTCGATGTTGTCTGTTGGTTGGGTTCCATATGTTGCAATCCCTCTAAATGAGTGATTCCATATGTGTGTTGTCCACGGTTACTCCCTACGGTGAGCCCGTGTCTTTCTCTTAGCACAGTTTTCTGCTGTCACCTATCAGATGAGTCTCCCCCTACTCAGGTGGAGCCATCCCAGGGACTCGTATGTGTTCTGCCCTTCGGGCCAGGCCGTATGTTTCCACGTAAATTCCTTCCCCACTGGGTAGGTAGTGGTTCCACAGCGTCCCCTACGGGTTCGCTTCCCCACTGTAGTCTAGTTTACTTAGTGGGTATATCGGAACAGCAGTAGACTTCCCGGCGTAAGCTCGCCCCCTTCTCCGTCCCCTTGGGGCGACGGGCGGCTAGAGCCTGCGCTGGGCACTGGAAGGGGCTTCGTAACTGTGGCGTTTTATTTGGGATCCCAATTCGTCAGTCACTACTGATGTACGTCAAACGTGACTGACTGAAAGGGAACGTCTCGGTTACGTATGTAACCCTCGTTCACTGAAGGAGGGAACGGAGACGTACGTCCCATCGCCACAGTTTCTGTACCCTCGCTGCAGTGCGGACACCAGTTGTCTCCTCAGCGAAAAACAGAGTGCGATTGCATCTCCTCCCCCTTTTATATGCCCCGGTTAGGGGAGGGGTGCGTTATGCAAATATCGCATGCCAATGTCCATTGGATTGTTTTAGTTTTTCGAAGCTGATAGGGGCTCTCTAGTGATATCCCAATTCGTCAGTCACTATTGACGTACGTCTCTGTTCCCTCCTTCAGGGAACGAGGGTTACATACATAGCCGAGACGTTTCTTGTTCAATTAGAGAAAGGAAGAGGTGAGACCAGGGGGTAGAATATCAGAATTGATTTTGGAAAGTAGATTGGGAAAAATTCTGGGAACTGTCTGTCTGTTAGCAAACGCTCCTATGGGTCGTATTACATGAATTAAAATGAAAGTGTCCTGTTGTCGAAAGGGACGCAATTTTAGCAAACGCTCCTATGGGTCGTATTTCAGGGAAGTGACAAACGACCTATATGATCGTATTAGTTGGAGAACATGTTGATCCTTGCCTCCTTTGCCAGACCTAACGTGACACTAATCTATGACTGTTGTAATAATTTTGTTAAACAGATGAAAAATTTGACATTTTGAAAATATCAGCAGTTATAAGCAGTTGTTATTTTCTTGTTCATTAGGTTATGTTTGTGAGTTTCACCTCACCTCTTGCAGTTGCAAAATGGTGGCTCTACTGTGTGACAGAGTGAACCATGTTTACCCACCAAACCTTTGTCACTTGGCAGAAACTATTAACTCTTTTCTTGTTTTACAGTGTTACTAGACACAGCAACCCAGTCTCATGAGAGTTTGTAATAATGTGTACGAGATCATACAAATTCAAACCTAAACCTGACCATGATTGTAATATGGAAAAACTGTATAACTATAGAATATTTAGTAAAATCTTAGTCATACTTTATAATATCACACAATTTTAGCATCTTCTACAAATTATTAGTCATGAGAGTTGTCCTGAGAGTGTGTTGGCTTTATGTGACAAATAGGTTTGCTGATGTTACTGCAATTATTTAGCAATTTACTAATGTTTAATTTACATGTTTAACTTGGTTAATAAAGTAATGATGGTGGGGCGGTGTTAAGTGTTGAAAAAAAGTGTACAATGTGGTCAGAGCAAACTTGACTTCCTCTGCTGTGTGGTTTCAGAGCTGCAGTAGACTTTATCATAAATGTGTGGAAGGAACCAGGTTTCATTAGATTCAATGGTTTTATTCATCCAGGAATATGAAGATCATTCAGCTTCAGCTCTGTGAGTATATGAATATATTTTCATGCGCTTAACCATAAATTGTGTCATGTTAAAGGTTCACAATAGTTTTAAGCAGCTAATTAAAACATTTTAAATTAATTGTGATTCATGTTTATTTATTTTTATCTTATAGATGTATTAATCTGTTGTCGAGCTGCAGTAGCAGATCAACAGACTGATTTGGGATCAAATGTGACCATAAACTGTGATCTTGATGATAATGAGGTTTATTGGATTTTACTGAAAACACCAGATCCTCCAACAGTGATTCTACGATCAACCTCAACTCCAAAAGCACCTTTTTACTCAAACAAAACATTCAGAAACAAATATTCACTGCAATTTAAACATCTGGTTATAAATAATGTGACTGCTGATGAATTAGGAGTTTATTACTGTATGAACACAGACGCACCTCTAAAACTCAGCAACAGCACCAGACTTTACATCGCCGGTGAGTTCATTTGCTAATCCACATTGATGATAAATATTTTCTCTTATTTATTTATACATTTGTAATTCACTACTTCAGTTTTTGGAGCACCTTTAAAAACATTACTAGAGCACTCAATGGTAGCTCCACAAAAAGTTGGATATGTCAGATATTTACCTCAGTTCTACAAAATTGCAGTCATTGCGCTCCAGCCTGTCAGCAGTTGTTACTGTAACAGATTATGAACACTTTCTTTTCAGAACCAATTCAACTAACTGAGTCAACTAAGTGTCACAATCATACAGTGGTGGAGTGTATTGATCAGAATCAGACACAATGGCAGATTATCATCATAATATCTGGTCTGATGAATGGGCTTCTGGTCATCGTGGTTATCGTTGGTGAGTTATCAATATGCTGTTCTCCATAGGCAGCTGAAGTTAAATAGTTTTTATTTATTTTTGCATTTATATACATTGAATCTGAATTCACTGTTTTACCATTTTTAGGACTAGTAAAGGATTTTGTTGGAAACAGAAGGTCCACAGAACACTCACAACATCTCAATACTGATCTACAGCAGTCACAAGTTATAGAAGAGCATCAGGACCAGTTTCAGGTAAGAATTTATTAATTAAGCTCTTGATAATATTATAATATTGTAGTCTTGCTTATCTTTCATTTGTTTGATAAAATAATAACTTTGATCCATGTTGATACGGGTTATATTGTTTTCTCCACTGCTCTTTCAGTATGCTGAGGTGGATTTTTCCAAGCTACATAGAAACTTTCTGTTCAGCCAAGTCACCTATGCTGTACTAAAGCCGGTAAAATCATGAACGTATGCCTATGATGGGCAACTTATTTTGTTTACTGTTTCTTGAATTTCTAACCACAAACTGTTTGGCAGCTCTCAGCAAAGCATGCTGGGGATCTGCTGAAAAGTTTAAAAAAAACTAAAACAATAAGTTAAAATGGACTAAACAATGTGATTTGATTTATCACTGCATCAGTTTTTTTGTACAAAAAAGCAAACGGCATCAGTTAACTGACCAAAGGTTTAACTGCTAGGGGGTTTAAACAGCTGGTGGGTTTATTGAAAAAAAAAAAAAAAAAATGTGCTGACAAATGTATATTTTCTGTGTAGAAAAACATTGTCCTTGTATTTTAAACATATTCTATTATTTTAAACTGATACTTAAAAAACAAACAAACAAAAAACACAACATGAATAATGTGTTTTCACACTTGGTCCTTTTCAGGGGTCCGAGCATGGTTCATGTGATTTTTGGCCCATATGTGAACACTCCAAATGATCTTAGACCCTTTAAAAATGAACCAAACGAGACCTTCTCCGGAGGTGGTCTGGGTATGGTTCACTAAAAAAAAAAAAAACTTGATTATTCCATTCACGAATTCCAATGTTGTTTGGCCATCAGATGCCTCCATACAAATCGGCTGTTCATCATGGCTGCTTCTTTTCTCAGATCTCTAAAATCTAATTACAATACGCTTGTTTACTGCAATTTCAACTGCTTCCAAACTGTGTAGGAGAGACACGGCTGCGCGCCTTGCCAGTTTGAACATTTTTTGATATACGGTTTTACGAGCGCACACACTTTTGGTGCATGTGCAAAAAAAAAAAAAAAAAAAAAAAAACAGCTGTCACAGCACATGTACTACACTAAAAAACTTATATTGACTAAACTGAATTATTTGTAGTGTCTTTTTGTGTTTAAAGTGCCAAAACACACAAGGTACAGATAAACAGTTGGTTTGGTCTAAAGTGAATGTAATCATCTGGAAGAAATCATGTATGTTCAGTATATTCATTATTGGATCCATGCATTACTGTAGTTCTTAAAGTGACAGCAGCTTAATATAAGAATCAGTAGAATCAATATACATTTTATTTATACAGTGAAGAATATGCTTCTTTTTTCATTTGATTATTCCATTCCATTTCTTTTTTTCTTTTTTTAAACAATTTAATCAAATTATCACCCATTTAAACAACAATTACAATTTTCCATTATTTCCATTTCTTACTTGAATGCTGTTTTTAGGTATACCTATTGTACCTGGAAAAATGAAAGCAATTTCATTTGCATCTTTCTTTTATTATATTTGTCCTATTTTTTTTTCTATGTGGATGTTGGCATTGTATTCTGCAATAAAACATTATTAAAAGAAAATATTATAAAATAAATGTTATTTACAAAAGGTATGTGTGATAATGTGCAAGAATATGGATGTACTGTAGTATTGAAGAAAAAAAGTATATTTTTGTGCAAAAAATAAACAACGTAGAGATAAGCTCATTCAACAGCATTTGTAGCAATGTCATTTTACAAAAGAATAATAATAATTAATAATAATTATTATTATTTAAAAACAAATATCTTGGTTAGTGAGGTACATACAATGTAAGTGAATGGGATTAAATTTTGAAGGCTATAGGGTCAGCCATCAAACACTAAACTGGGCAGCGTTTCCCAAAAGCATCGTAAGGTTAAGTTGATCGTAGCTCCATTGAAACCAATGGAGCTACGATCAACTTAGGCTTACAATGCTTTTGGGAAAAGCTGCCCTGGACTAGATCCAAAAAGCAACAGTATGAACACAAAAAGGTCTGAGACCACATTCCTACTTTAGTGGACCAAAAAAAGGATCCGAGTCCGAATCAGGGACAGGGACAGTGTGAACGTAGAGATCTGGGTCCTTTTTCACTTGGTTCACCTCCTGGTCCACTTAAAGGATTCTGAGTTTGGTTCTTTTGAAGAGGACTCAAGTGTGAAAACACCCTAAGACTGTATTTAAAACATTCCTTATATATATATATATATATATATATATATATATATATATATATATATATATATATATATATATATATATAAATTCTTGTTGTGTCAGAGGCAACCACACCCTCTGCACCAGACCTCTACCCACTTGTTCCCAATCACCAGAGACACTTACCTTTGCAGAATAATAAATAAACTAAAAACAAAGAAAAGAAAAAGAGCAAAGTAGAAAGTTATTCTGAAATGGCTTGGCATGAGTTACACCTCAAATTTGTATCACTTATATTTATTGATGTCATATTTATATATATTTTGTATAAGTATATGCAGACAGTGCAACTTGTCAATTTGTTTTCATCTGAATTCAGCTGAAGTGCAAAACCAAAAATATGTTCCATTGTGGCAATATGTGGCAACCAATGTGGACAGGGTCTCTCACCTTTGTCTAGAGTGGAGGTTAAACCTTGCAGTGTTTTTCCAATACCATTATACATTAATGTATCTCTGTTCTCAAAGTTGTCTAAACCTCAAATGGAAACATCACCATTATAGTATGAATGACTTATTTGTTTACTAGATCTACACAGTGAACATTTAGTCCTTGCCAAGTGTGTTAATGCATGTAAAATCACCTTCACACTTGATACTGACATTTATATTGCTATGAACATCCAACAGTTAATAGACTGCATCTGTGAAAGCAGCTTCACATTGATAGGGTCATTCAATCTGAGAGGATTTAACCAATGAAAAAAAATAAGTTGTACTAGGAGTGCAAAAACTAGGCCTCATGGGAAACGGAAAAGAAATACAAGAATAATGTACACTAGTCTATGAATATGAAATCTAGTAAACACAAACAAGCAGTGTGATGCAGTGAAACGTCCCAGTGCTGTTGGACTAATGCTGCCTTCACATGTTATCGGAATTGTTGTAAATACGGGTTTGCTAAAAATTGGACATGAATGCCCTCTCAAGTTGTATTTACCACTTGGAAGCTCAGGGATAATTATGATACTCAAGTTTCCAAGTTGGGTATGCCATAAACATGGCAGAGGGGAGATCGATTGCTGCTGTGATTGCCATTCTTTATTAGTTTTTTCCACAACAGCTACATTTTTTTTTTTTTTTTTTAAGTTTACTTTTATTTGAACATGTAAATAAAAATATATATATATACAAACATGCATACATATATAAAATTAAATTAAAATAGCAGCTGAATTTAAATCATATACTTCTCAACACAATCTTCCAAAATTATTATAGAAATTCCCATGTTCAAAAAGGAGTAGGAAGAAGTTCGTAACAAACTTTTCAAGTCCTGCCCCATTTCTCTATTTTTATCCTTTAGTTAAATACAAAACAATTTGATACTTCTCTTATACATACATCTTTACATAAACCATAAAGCTACCTACCTTATATTCACATAAACCCATACATTCACATAGATGCAGATGCATACACACACATTCCCTTTTTTTTTTTTTTTTTTTATTAGACTTAACATATAAACCAATAAACCTGTATACACTCCTATCACCTCGAGTCCTTTTCATATTCATTTAATATATTCTGTTTAAATAATCTTTTAAAGTTACTCATTGTTGTACATGATTTTATCTCTTCACTGCAGCTGTTCCATACAGTAACTCCTTTGGTTGAGATGCAGTGATATTTAGAATTTGTTCTTATAAATTTCTTTTTAAATACAAATGTTCCTCTTAGGTGATGTTTACTCTCTCTCATTTGAAACAACCCTTGAATACTATTCGATAGCTGTTGATTATTTATTTTATACATGATTTGTGCAGTTTTAAAGTCAACAATATCTCTGAATTTTAGTGCTTTTAATTTAATAAACAGTGGAGTAGTTGGTGCTCTATAGTTTTATTTACAATTCTTAAGCCTCTCTTTTGAAGGATAAATATTGGTTCAGTATTAGTTTTGTAAGTGTTTCCCCACACCTCCAGTAAGTGATGTATGGAAGTATGAAGGAACAATACAACATGTACAATGTTTGTTGATTTAATAGGTAATTAATTTTATACAATATAGCAATTGATTTAGATATTTTAGCCTTGATATAATGTATATGTGGTTTCCAACATAATTTTTCATCAATTATTACTCCTAAAAATTTAAATTCTTTTACTCTTTCTATTTCAATATCATTTATCATAAGCTTTTTGTTTAAAATTGTGGCACGATTACCAAAAATTATAAATTTAGTTTTACTTAAATTCAGTGTTAGTTTATTTGCATCAAACCAGCTCTTCAGCGTTTGTAATTCATTTTCCACTGTATCCAAGAGTTGTTCCATATTTTCTCCAGAACAGATTAAATTAGTATGTGACGAGCAGGGCGGGCGAGAGCCGTGAGGGAACGGCGCGAGGCCGGTGACGCGAGTGATAATGAGCGTCACCTGTGAGGCGTGCCGGCCTCGAGTCTCTCACGGAGGAGCTCCGGAGGCATAAAAGGAGGAGCGACTACAGTGAAGGATGAGAGAGGACCAGGCCTGGACTTTATTTTATGGTTTATTTTATGGAGCGACTACAGTGAAGGATGAGAGAGGACCAGGCCTGGACTTTATTTTATGGTTTATTATGTTTGTGTGGCATTACTTTCGTTTTGTTCTTTGTTTATTTTATATTAAAGTTTGTTGAATGTTCGCCGGTTCCTGCCTCCTTCTTCCCCCATCTACTAACCTCGTTACATTGGTGCCGAAACCCGGGAGGAAGGAGGGACATGCTGTCGAAGAGCCCTCACTGCTGAGGGGGATCGCGGTGCTGCGGAGTTCGGGCAGCGCGGGAGTGTGTGTAGACCGTGAGAGGCTGCCCGAGGCGGTGGTGCTTGAGCCTTGTGAAAGGTGGGACGGAGACCCGGATGCCGTGCTCCTGGGACGAGGTGGGGTGGCTGCCGTCCTGAACCTGGAGGGAGCGGAGGAGTCGCCGCCGTCTGCCGTAGGCCGGAGCCTGCTGCCGTCCGCCATGAAGGGGAGGAGCAGGGGACGGGGGACTCGCTGCCGGCTGCCCTCAGTCGGAGGAGCCATCGCCGGCCGCCAGGAGGCGGTCGAGGATCGGGCCGTCCACCGAGCGTCCAGTGCCACCGCATGGCACCGTGAAGAAGAGCCTCTTGGCAGGCTGAGGACCGAGCGGCAGTGTGTCGGGGAACCGGACCAAGAATTTTTTTTTTTCTTCTCTTTTTCCTCTCTCCCCTCTCTCGTCCTGTCGCTCCCCTTGCTTCCGTCTCCTTTCTCTCGTCTCGTCTGTCCTTACCCCCAGGTGCTGCGGCTGCCGAGACAGGCCCCGGGGGGGAGTAAGCGCAGTCGCGGGAGTACCCCCCGGCCTGCGAGGGGCGTTGGGGGTATGTGACGAGCAGGGCGGGCGAGAGCCATGAGGGAACGGTGCGAGGCCGGTGACGCGAGTGATAACGAGTCTCTCACGGAGGAGCTCCGGAGGCATAAAAGGAGGAGCGACTACAGTGAAGGATGAGAGATGACCAGGCCTGGACTTTATTTTATGGTTTATTATGTTTGTGTGGCCGGCAGACGTCCGCGAGGGTCTGCCGGCATTACTTTCGTTTTGTTCTTTGTTTATTTTATATTAAAGTTTGTTGAATGTTCGCCGGTTCCCGCCTCCTTCTTCCCCCATCTACTAACCTCGTTACATAGTATCATCAGCAAACAAAATGGTTTTCAGTGTTTTTGACACCTCCCATACATTATTAATATACAAGTTAAACAACAATGGTCCCAACACTGACCCCTGGGGGACCCCACAAGTAATTTTCTTTGACAGTGAAATATGATTTTGCAGTTCAACATATTGTTGTTGATTATGTAAGTAGCTATTTAACCAAGAAAGTGCAGTCCCCCTAATTCCATATTTGTGTAATTTCATAATCAAATCAAAAAATTGTGGTCTACTGTATCAAATGCTTTCTTAAGATCCAAGAATATCCCTACTGCATATTTTTTTTGTTCTATTTGCTGTTGTTATTTCTTCCACAAATGGAATGTGCATGTGAGGTTGTCCTATTAGTCCTGAAACCATATTGCTGATCACACAGTATATTATGTTTAGTAATGAAATTATCAAGCCTTTTAGAGTATATTTTTTCTAATATTTTTGAAAATTGGGAGAGCAGTGAAACAGGCCTTAGTTTGAAAGTGTATGTTTTTCACCAGCCTTATATATTGGTATCACTTTTGCCATTTTCATTTTTTCTGGAAAAACTCCAGTTTTCAAAGATTGATTACATACATGCGTTAAAGGTTTAACACAACCAATAATACTTTTTGTCATAAACATGTCAATACCATTCCAGTCAGTTGACTTTTTACTCTTAAATGTTTTAACAATCTCTATAATTTCTTTTTCATCAGTTTCCTTAACAAACATAGATTCGTTAATATTTACATTCTTGCTTAACACATCATTTATACTGCCGGTCTTTGCAAACCCCTCAGCCAAACCTGGACCAACTCCAACAAAAAAATCATTAAATTCATTTGCAGCTAAGATCATATCCTTAACTTCTATATTATCTTTTGTCAGAAAATAATTAGTGTCTTCCGTTTTACCTTTTTTATTCTTGATAATTTCATTCAACACTTTCCAGGTATTTAGGGGCCAAGCCCCGAAGGGGCTGTAGCCCCTATTGTAATTGTACGTTTTCCCTTTTATTATTATTATTCTTCCTCCCGAATGGGAGTCTATGGCAGCCCTATCAACGGAACATGAGAAAATGATGAAATTTGGCACAGTTGTAGAGATGCTCATGAATAGTGATTGGACCAAATTTGGAGTCTCTAGAACCAACTCTATAGCGCCACCACCAGTTCAAAATTTCAACATTCTAACGGTTTTAACATTTGAACTCTTTGTCATAGAAAAATTAAATTTAGTTCATCTGATTCGTCTCTTCATGCTGATGCTATTCAACTTCTTACATTAAGTCTCCACCCATTACAGTAGCGGCCATTTTGAAAAGTACAGTATTTGTTTTTTTCGCTTCTCCTCCTTCAAAATTTGTCCAATTTTGTCCAGACTTTGATCAGGTGATCTTTGGTCTGAGCCGCACAGAAATGACTGAACAGATTTTTTTTATTCATCTTTGTTCAAAAGTTATGTCACGAAGTTAACGAGGTTGACCCGAAATTGCTATAGAGGCTGTATCTCGGCCAAACTTTGAGCAATCGAAACAAAAATTGGTACCCTTGATCAAGACCATGATCTAAGGTTCCATGCCGAATTTGGGAACAGCGCCACCTACAGGTCATGAGATCTGAAAAATGGCTATTTTGGCCAATAACTTTTGAACACTTTATTAGAAAATCAAGATCTTGGTGTCTATGGATTCCCTGTGCCATGCCGAATCCGAGGATATCGAATTCGTCAACATCGGATGAACCACGTGTCCGCCATTTTGAATTTTGTCATAAATTGCAATAACTTTTAAACAATTTGACATATCTTCACACAAATTGGTATGTATGACCTTTAGAAGGTCCTGAAGGTACCTGAGAAGTTTCAACACAGCGCCACCTACTGTTCCACAGATGTAATGATTATTGCAAAACCACTTATAACTTTTGAAAACACTTTCCAAAATGTGTATGCTTTATGTCATTTTATTCCCTGGCTTATGCCGATTCCGACGATGTGTCATTTGTCATTTTCCTTAAATGTACCTGTCCGCCATATTGAAATAAATGGAAAACAGTTTTTTCGCTACTCCTCCTACAATTTTTGTCCAATTTTGTCCAAAATCAGCTCAGGTGATCTTTGGACCGAGCCGCACAGAAATGACTGAATGGATTTTTGATATTCGCTACCATTCCCAAGATATTCATCTCTGAATATCCGCTTGAGGTGAAAGATTATAGTATGTTTTCAACTATTATCACCATCTTCTCTGGCTCAAATAAAGCTACTGTATGCGCTAAAAATCTTTGTACATTTTTGCTCTTCTGTCAGGTTTGTTAGAGGGACTATGCTCCAAACACATTAAGAGCCATAAAGTTACATGTCCTTGTAAAGGCTATATATAAAATCAAACAATCTTTATACAGGTATTATATTTGCATAAAAGTACATTCAAGAGACTAAGTTACTATGAACATGTGTAAGGCATATAGGAAAAAAACAATTAGCTATAAAGAATACAGAAATCCTCTCTCCTGGTCTATTGTGAAAGTTTATGTTGTTTTGTAAATGACATTTTTCCACTAGTCGATGATGTTGTTTACATTTTGTTTCTTTGTTTTTGTATGTTTGTACAGTTTGTAAAGACTACTCTCAGAATGTGGTCAAACATGTTCACAGGAGTTAATGGAAACATTATCGAATACATCATAAAGAGAATTAAACGGCTTCTTCTAGTTCTTCGACATGACACTGCTTAAGACTAAACCAATGATATTTCTTTTAGGTCATCTTTCTGGTCTGTCTACAATGTGGGGTCACAAGACACAACGCCCCAACATGAAAAGTGAGTCTTGCTGTTTTTCTCTTATACAGTTATTACACTTCAAACTTTTCTAACTATTACACTTAAAGCTGTCAGTTTCATGGCACAGTCATAGATACACAGTTCTTTTGTGTTTGTCTTTAAGTAAATTAATTACACTTGATAAGTAGTAGTTTTAAGTGAAGGGTGGGATAATTCAAGCCCCTTTTTATTCTGTCAACACCAATAATTTGACACCAGTGTTTTTTGGTGTCTGTCCTTTAGATCTGATCCAGAAAACAGACATTGTTTTTTTTTCTCTATACCATTTGTTATTCTTTTTATGGAAACGTGATAAGCAGTTTTTGTCCTCAGCACCAAAATACTAAAATGTTCTAACATATCGTAAATGTTAATAGTTATAACTAGTGAAAATGCAAGTGAACTGTTTTTACTGAGATAATTTACAGTTATATGTGAAAGAAACTCAGTCTCAGTCAGTTGGATTCTTCTTTCTATTTAACATTGTTATTGTACCGCATGTTTAACAATGCTGGTGTTCTCGGCCTCATCCAACTTCACACAAGTCACAAGGTTTTTCCCAGCAGTCAACTGACTCTGAAACCAGCTCAAATATTAGGATGCAACAGTTTGGAGACATTTGTGTTTATTATGCTTCTTCGATTTGTTTGCACTTTTCCTGAAACACACAGCTTTCGAAATTGTTTACCAATTTTTAATATCAACATTTTCAGCATATTGCTGTGTGCTTGTATTTGTTTGTTTGTTTGTTTGTTTGTGTGTGTGTGTGTGTGTGTGTGTGTGTGTGTGTGTGTGTGTGTGTGTGTGTGTGTGTGTGTGTGTGTGTGTGTGTGTGTGTGTGTTTGTGTGTGTGTCTGCTTTCCTTACACATGGCAAAACAACTTTGAAAAACATTCTTTTTCCTTGAATCTGGTGTAATGTTTGTGAACTCTAGGTGTTCTTAGCTTGTTTGTCCATGTACGTTCCCCATGAATTTGCATGACTTAATAAAATAATGGTTTAAATCTTCGTCTTCGTCATCAGAGTTTTTAAATAGCGCTGAAATAGATTTTTTGGGGCGGTATGTGGATACTGAATATAGCACAAGGAACTCTGAAATATGTTATCTTGTAAAACACCTAAGTATTGGATGTTTCACACCTACAGGCCCTATCTCCTGAATTTGCCATTTAAATAAGGTTTAGGATAAAGTAACTAAAACACAGAGACATTCTACAGCTCTAGCATTACAACGGCTACTCCAAAAACTCTTGAAACATCTGTGATGTCTGTAACACCGACAAGAAGTTCTGTTGAAACGGATCAGTTTCATATAGATGTCCCAATCTCTGTGTTCATTGCTATATGTTTGTTTTTGTTTAATAAAACTGTGATCGGATCTAATGTCCCTGACTTCTAAGAATCTTTATGTTATAGAAATAATAATGGTTTATTCAGATTGCAGAATACTGTTTAAAAGTGTTTGTATATTTTGAAAAACACTAAAATTACAAATATGTAGTGTTATATTCAATATGTACGGTGCATTTTAATTTTTCTCAAAACAATTTAATATGACAATGTTACTAAAAGTCTTAAACTGAACATCTTACCATTATCTTCAGTATAGATGTTAACTTAAAGTTGCCATAGAATGAAATTCCATCCTATCTACATGGTATGGATCTTATTGTGAACAATTTTGTTTGTTTTGTTTTGATCATTTTATTTCGTTTTTTTTGCCTCATATAGAACCAGGATTGCAAGTTTTGTCATACTGTTTTTAATGAACTCAGACATGGTCGTAAATAACAACAAGTGATTCAAACTTTTATTTCAACAATGTTGAATATACATTGAAGTTTGAAGAATGACATTACATACACAAGTAAAACAGTAATCATGAAATTACAAGTGGTCTAACCATATAAGAAAATCTCGGCAGGCTATCATGTTTCGGTCTAGGGTGTAATTGACCAGTGTTTCAACAATTTTGCCGATGATAGTATCAACAGCATTGTTTGAACACAGTGAGACACAAACATCTGTAACAATTGTACACATACAGAGAATCACAGTAACTCCTAACTCTTCAGTACATCCAGACATCACATCCAGAACTTTTCTTATTATTACACAGATCAGATTATTACACAGATCTCTTTGGTGTAAACACACATGCTCAAGACATCAGAATACCATGAAATTTGTCAGGGCTCTTACGACATCCATTAACTTTTTGAGATTTGTTACACGTTTGGTATCCCCCTCACAGTCCTTATTCGAATCAAATGCAGCATTGATGATCTGGTGCATCAAGCTAACCATCTGTCCTCTGAAATAATCTTTAAACATACGGTCCAAATCCCTTTTAGAGGGCACTCATTGCCCGTGGCGCACTGGCACGTGGGTGTCGATGCACAGCCTCATCAGAACTCAAAGGTGGGTCGTTCTCCATCAGCTTTTGCGTAGACATTTCAGAAATCTGCTGCGTTGAAGATGGATTTTTCAGAACTCAACTTGGTGGATGGTATAAAGTTTGTCCCCTATTCGATGCTGAAAGATTCTAATAGTTCCTGGAATCTCCTGTGAGTCAGTCCTTAGGCCTTCTGCATTCATGGTTTGAAGTTTAGGTTTTTGGGTCTGATCCCCCAAAGTGTGAGTCGAAAGAAGCGTCAGGCTCAGACAGACAGGAATGTTGAAATTGATTTTGGCGGCCCATCTGACAATCAGACAATGTTCCCTCAAATTTTGCTCAAAGAGATGTTTGCAGTAGCACAGCAGTCCATGTTGGTACAGTTGTCTATAGGTTGCAGCACCAGCTCCCTCACACAGATCGGTTAGGAAACCCAGTTTTTTTGCGATAACTGAGCTCTCTGTAGAACTTATCAGGACAGCCGATTGGGGACCGCCCTTGCCCCCTGTTGTGCAGGGTGTATGGGGGTTTGTAATCAGGAAGTCATAAAAAATGATATAAAATTTACGACACAATGTGCAACAGAAATAGCAAAATGTAAAAGTCCTGCATACATCACCAGAGAGAAGTTTACTCACTCATTCAATCTACTTATGATATTTTGATTAAAAAACGAAATAAAATGATCAAAACAAAACAAACAAAATTGTTCACAATAAGATCCATAACATGTAGATAGGATGGAATTTCATTCTATGGCAACTTTAAGTTAACATCTATACTGAAGATAATGGTAAGATGTTCAGTTTAAGACTTTTAGTAACATTGTCATATTAAATTGTTTTGAGAAAAATTAAAATGCACCGTACATATTGAATATAACACTACATATTTGTAATTTTAGTGTTTTTCAAAATATACAAACACTTTTAAACAGTATTCTGCAATCTGAATAAACCATTATTATTTCTATAACATAGAGATTCTTAGAAGTCAGGGACATTAGATCCGATCACAGTTTTATTAAACAAAAACAAACATATAGCAATGAACACAGAGATTGGGACATCTATATGAAACTGATCCGTTTCAACAGAACTTCTTGTCGGTGTTACAGACATCACAGATGTTTCAAGAGTTTTTGGAGTAGCCGTTGTAATGCTAGAGCTGTAGAATGTCTCTGTGTTTTAGTTACTTTATCCTAAACCTTATTTAAATGGCAAATTCAGGAGATAGGGCCTGTAGGTGTGAAACATCCAATACTTAGGTGTTTTACAAGATAACATATTTCAGAGTTCCTTGTGCTATATTCAGTATCCACATACCGCCCCAAAAAAATCTATTTCAGCGCTATTTAAAAACTCTGATGACGAAGACGAAGATTTAAACCATTATTTTATTAAGTCATGCAAATTCATGGGGAACGTACATGGACAAACAAGCTAAGAACACCTAGAGTTCACAAACATTACACCAGATTCAAGGAAAAAGAATGTTTTTCAAAGTTGTTTTGCCATGTGTAAGGAAAGCAGACACACACACAAACACACACACACACACACACACACACACACAAACAAACAAACAAACAATACAAGCACACAGCAATACGCTGAAAATGTTGATATTAAAAATTGGTAAACAATTTCGAAAGCTGTGTGTTTCAGGAAAAGTGCAAACAAATCGAAGAAGCATAATAAACACAAATGTCTCCAAACTGTTGCATCCTAATATTTGAGCTGGTTTCAGAGTCAGTTGACTGCTGGGAAAAACCTTGTGACTTGTGTGAAGTTGGATGAGGCCGAGAACACCAGCATTTTTAAACATGCGGTACAATAACAATGTTAAATAGAAAGAAGAATCCAACTGACTGAGACTGAGTTTCTTTCACATATAACTGTAAATTATCTCAGTAAAAACAGTTCACTTGCATTTTCACTAGTTATAACTATTAACATTTACGATATGTTAGAACATTTTAGTATTTTGGTGCTGAGGACAAAAACTGCTTATCACGTTTCCATAAAAAGAAGAACAAATGGTATAGACAAAAAAAACAATGTCTGTTTTCTGGATCAGATCTAAAGGACAGACACCAAAAAACACTGGTGTCAAATTATTGGTGTTGACAGAATAAAAAGGGGCTTGAATTATCCCACCCTTCACTTAAAACTACTACTTATCAAGTGTAATTAATTTACTTAAAGACAAACACAAAAGAACTGTGTATCTATGACTGTGCCATGAAACTGACAGCTTTAAGTGTAATAGTTAGAAAAGTTTGAAGTGTAATAGCTGTATAAGAGAAAAACAGCAAGACTCACTTTTCATGTTGGGGCGTTGTGTCTTGTGACCCCACATTGTAGACAGACCAGAAAGATGACCTAAAAGAAATATCATTGGTTTAGTCTTAAGCAGTGTCATGTCGAAGAACTAGAAGAAGCCGTTTAATTCTCTTTATGATGTATTCGATAATGTTTTCATTAACTCCTGTGAACATGTTTGACCACATTCTGAGAGTAGTCTTTACAAACTGTACAAACATACAAAAACAAAGAAACAAAATGTAAACAACATCATCGACTAGTGGAAAAATGTCATTTACAAAACATAAACTTTCACAATAGACCAGGAGAGAGGATTTCTGTATTCTTTATAGCTAATTGTTTTTTTCCTATATGCCTTACACATGTTCATAGTAACTTAGTCTCTTGAATGTACTTTTATGCAAATATAATACCTGTATAAAGATTGTTTGATTTTATATATAGCCTTTACAAGGACATGTAACTTTATGGCTCTTAATGTGTTTGCAGCATAGTCCCTCTAACAAACCTGACAGAAGAGCAAAAATGTACAAAGATTTTTAGCGCATACAGTAGCTTTATTTGAGCCAGAGAAGATGGTGATAATAGTTGAAAACATACTATAATCTTTCACCTCAAGCGGGATGTTGAAAGAAATTATTCTGCAGACATTAAACAACTTAGGAAAATAATTTGAAATGCTTGTTTGTCAAATAAGAAAGTTCAGTCATATATTTAAAAAGTTTCATCACACATGCTTTCCCATGTGAGGAAAAGCACTTACACTGGTTTGTCTTCACCTAAAACAAAAACACATCCCAACCAATACAATGCGAATAGTGTCATCTGCTATCTGAACAAGATGACTAAATTTAGTGGAATAATAAAAACGTCATTTACAAAACCAGATTTACAAACTTGTAACAACCTTAGAAATTGCTCACGAATGGCTTTTTGTGTTTTCTGTATTTATTATAAATGGTTGTTCTCTTGTATGTTGTACCCTTTTCTTAGTGATTTGACAATTGAATTTACTTGGTGATTTGTGCATATATTTTTTAATTTTATCTTTGAGTTTTACCAGAGTGTGAAAAGCTGTTGAACAACCTCAAACTTTAATGAATGTGCAGCTTTCAGGGCGTTGCTTAGTGTAAGTGTTAGTGTACTTAAGTGTGAAACAGCAAGACTTACTTTTCGTGTTAATGCTTCATGTGATCCCATATCATAGATAGCTGGAAAGTTGCACTAAAAGAAACATCAATTTAATCAAACACTCTCAAGCAGAAAGATTATCACTTAAATTATTCATTTTTATTCCTATTCTGAATGTTGACAGCAAAAAAACAAAACACAGTCTAACAAACATAATGTGAACAGTGTCATCTGCTATCTGAACAAGATGACTAAAACTAGGAGAGTAATAAAAATTTGCAAAACTACATTTACAAATTTTCACAACTGCTCACGAATGTGTTTCTGTATTTTTATTATAACTATACTTTTCAATGTGTGCTGTACCCTCTTTTCTTAGTGATTTCCTCTTTTTTGGTGTTTTGGATACATATAATTCTATATAAAGATTATGTTTGAAAATTATCTATAGCTTTTGCAGAAGTGTGGAACTTTGCATCACAGCGGTGTGACATAGCCCTGATAAAATATGTCCATGTGTAAAAATACACACATAGATTTTAGCACAACTATTTACACACACAGAAAAATATCTAACTGTATATTGTCACTTTCATTGAACATTCCATTACCTGTTTATTTGAGGGTCAAAGAAAATGGAAATAGCTGAAACATACTAAGCTACTTTCTTTATTTTGTGCTGGATGTTGAAGTTAAAAAGTGTTAGTAAAAAACAAACAAACAAACTAAACTTTAAAAGCAACATGAAACCATAATATCCCTATTGAAAATGTTGTATAATTGGTTATATAATTACATGTTGAAGCATACTTTCAGTTTGAAAATGACTTCCATAGTATTTTCTTTTAGTATAAAGCTTTGTCTGGATCACCCAACACAAAGTTTTGTGTTCCGACCTCAAAAAGATCACACCTAGAAGAGTTTTCTTGAGCCTTGCAAGTTTGTACTATATGCTTAAAACTTAATGATCAACATGATTCCCTTGTGGTTGTTAAACACCTCAAGTAAATAATTTTAAATGTAGTTTTGTCAAAAGAAAAAACGTTCATCCATACATTTAAAAAAGTTTTCTAAGTGGGAATTATGTATTTGTCACAAACAAATTCAAAGAGTTTTTACTCGTGTGAGGAAACCACTTGGCTACATTAGTAATAAAAAATGCTGGTCATCAGACTGTTTTAAAAGAAATTAAAGAATAAAATAAAGTAAAAGTTTTGTTTAAACATGCCTTGCTTTCTATGGCAAACAGATGTATAAATGTTTAAATGATTAAAATCACTTATTTAACTCAGAAATTTGAAGTAAATGTGTTTTTGTTCTTTTGCAACACACACACACACACACACACACACACATATAGAGAAAAACACCTGTTTATTTGGGGTCAAAGACGATGGTAATAGTTGAAACATTCTACACTCATCTCTTTAATTTTGTGCTGTATGTTGAAGTTAAAAAAATTGATAGTAAAAAACAAACAAGCTAAACTTGACAACATGAAAACATAATATTCCTATTGAAAATGTTGTATAATTGAGAATATTGTATAATTACATGTTTAAGCATACTCACAGTTTTCTTTTAGTATGAATCTTGATCACTCAACACAAACTTTTGTGTTCTGCCCTCACAAAGATAACACCTAGATTAGTTTTTGCTCGTGTGAGGAAACCACTCAGCTACATTAGTTATAAAAATGCTGGTCATCAGACTGTTTTAAAAGAAATTAAAAAATAAAAGTAAAGTAAAAAGTTTAAAGAAAATAGACAACATGTCTTGCTTTTGTGGCAAACAAATGTGTAAATATTTAAACGTTTAAAATTGTGTGTCTTATTTTACTGTATTTGTATGTATTTGTTCTTTTGCAACACACATACACACAGACGCACACACACACACACACACACACACACACTAACTATTCAAATGTATCAAAAGTAAAGACACATTCAGATCTGAAGAAGACTTCAGATGCCTCAACTCCTGTGGAGCTATGACCCCAACCCCCTGCAAAGACCCCAAACTCTGGATCAACATGCACCAGTGCTAAATTTTTCTATATATCCTAATCATTCGTTAACATATTTTCATAACTTCAGTAAGCACATTGTTTCTTCCATAATTTAATACATTGTTTAAATTAATAAATTGTTAGCTAACTGGGTGATTTGTATATACATTTCTGAAATTGCACAACTTGCACACTCTGATACCAGATTATTGAAACGTTGACATGCACTCCCTGTAAAGCTGCTTTGAAACAATGCATATTGTGAAAAGCACTATACAAATAAATGTGAATTGAATTGAATAATGTTATGTAGACTAAATCAGCACTAAATCAGATATTTTTGTGTGAGAGCCCAGTGAATCACCAGAAAGGTTTTGATGAAGACATCTAAGCAATGTCGTAAAACCATTAACACAAACGCAGAGGATCCCCCCACCGGGTTGACTCAGAATCACCTTCACTGTGAGTTAAATAAATGTTTTTCATTCTTTTGTCTTTTTAACATAGATCATATTGGTGAGTTCGGAAACACAGATACAGATGCTCCAGAAATAACATCTCCCAAACAACACCTATTCTGGGGTGTGTGGTTAATGAGGACTCTTTGGCTTGATGAATATTTCTTATTCTTTGTCTTAGGAACTAACATTAATCTATAGTTTTGGTATTACTCATCATCCTATGGTGCCAACACGCACACACACACACAGTTGTTCTAAAAAAAGAACATGCCCAGACATGTAATTTTAAATAAATATAGCCAGTGTGGTGTAGGGGTAATACATCCTTAATGTCTTGACTCAGATATTCTGACTCAATTAACATATACCCCATTGACCCCAAACAGCACTGATTTTAACACTGAGGTGTGAAATTTGCTTGGGTGACTTTCACCCCCACAATCAAAGGAAAAACATGGTCACCATCAGTTCCCAACAGACTGAAAGGAGCCAGTTACCCAGGATTCACCAAAATGTCATAAAAATGCCAAATCTGGGCTGAGATACAACCTCCATAAATTTACCCATATATCTAACTATAAATCCAACTCACTCTATATCTCATTGACACTCTTGACCTGCCAATCAGGGGACAACAGCCATAAATTCAACCATAAAAAACAACCATTGACAACCACTCATAAAACATATTTGACATCCACTGTCCAGCCAGCTTGAGTGACAACACACAGAAAATCTGGGTCATAAATTAGGGCCATAAATCAGGGTAATAAATCATTATTCTGACACAGTGTATATGATACTCTACTATTGCGTTTGACGATCAGCCCATTGTAGTCCCTGTGCCGCCAAAGAACCAGCTGTACCACAGTCTTCCGACCACTCACGTTGTTCACTTTTTCTGGTGCATTTCCTTAAATAAGGAGTTTTGTCACTTGCAATTGAATCTCGAGTTTTCAGTCCTGACATAACAATCCGACCACGATGGATTCAGCAAGTGGTGAGTGGAGAAACTTCATTGTTACACTCAAAAAAATGATTCTAGCTGCTTGTTCAGTTTATTTAAATAAAATAAGCTGAACCAACACAAATCTTTAGTTTTTTACTTAATTGGCATTTGCACTCAATTGTATTATGTTAAATGAAATTAAATTTGCAAAATGTTAGGTCAACCTAAACCATTTGTGTTGGGACTACATGAATCATTTATGTTGCATTGATTGAACCTGGGCAGTGTATTTCTAGTTCCCAGCATGCTTTGCGTAGGGAAAGATTGGAACAGTAAATGTTGAACTTAAGTGCTGTTTAATGTGTTTTTTAGTAAAGGGAAATACCTTTTAAAGTTTGATGTTCAGTTATATTTGACATTTAAAAGAGTTTATGTCGATTTTTTTTGAGGTTACCATTATGCTGAAGTGTAGACCTTGTGGTTAGGCTCTAGGTGGCTACGTAAAATAAATTTATATTGTTCTCAACGAGCATTAACTGTGCTCAAGCCAGTGATGAGAAGTTCTTTACCTGATCATCACTTGCATGCTATAAATGTTATGTATATGAAAAAGTGTTATTTTAGTTTTTATAGAAATATAAATAAATTAGTTTGAGGGTCAGCACAAAATTTACACAGTCTACATATGGTCATCAGCTTTTCCCCTCTCAATGGTCATGAAACATGTATATCTGTGTACAACAGCTACTCAAAACCTAAGCACAAGCGCACATCTTCACCATGATGGTAACAAAAAAAAAAAAAAAAAGCACTGGTTGGATCAACAAGAATGAATTATGTTCAGGAAACATACACAGAATATGTCAAATGAAACTGGTGTGATCTCATTCAATTAGGATGAATTTCACTCATTAGTACAATTAACCTAGCTTAAGTTCAAATAAATCAGTTCAACTGTGTGGAAATAGGTGTCATAATTGAATTAAGTTAGACCAACAAGTTATTTTTTTGAGTGTAGTAACAATACTCGTTTGGATCAACAGGATGAACAGATCTTGGCTACGGGTCGTGCGGTACAAGCTTTGGTGGCACAGGTGTCGGAGGTTACTGCCCAGCTCCAGCAACTTAGATCGAACATCAGCGGAGCGCCCACTGTGCCCACCCCGCCGTCTGTTCCCCCCTCCGCAGCACAGCCGGATCATCGCCCAATATGCTGGTGAGCCACATTTATGCCGAGCTTTTGTGACGAAGTGCTCGTTGTTTTTCACTCTTCAACCCACGTCGTTTCCTACGGAGCAGTCCAAGGTGGCGTTAATGATCACGTTGCTGACGGGACGCGCTGCGCTCTGGGGAACAGCGGTGTGGGAGAGTCAATCATCATGCTGCGCCTCCTTCCAGTCTTTCACAGAGGAGTTAAAAAGGGTGTTTGATCGATCCGTTTCGGGACGTGAAGCGGCTCGTAAACTGACGGAGTTGCAACAAGGTGATCGTTCAGTTACTGACTATTCCATTGATTTTCGCACCCTAGCGGCAGAGACAGGATGGAACGAGGAGGCACAGTGGGACCACTTCCTGCATGGGTTGGCTGACCGTGTCCAACGGGAGATCGTCGGGTTGGATTTACCCACAACTCTGGATGGACTGATCGAATTAGCCATTAGAGTGGATAGCCGTCTGCAACGTCGTAATCAACAAAGGCGTTCATGTTCCCTCCCGGAGCGGGAGTTCGCCGGCGACACGGTCAGCCCCGTTTTAGATCACGAACCCATGCAGGTGGGCAGAACCCGGCTGACCAGGGAGGAGAGAGAGCGTCGACGGACTAATGGATTGTGTCTCTACTGTGGAGCAAGTGGACATGTCGTTTCCAACTGTCCGGACTTGAGGCTATTGACGGGTGGAGTTTCTTTTGAGAAATCCTCTTCAGGGACTCTCCTCCCGGTCAGACTACAATGGGCCAACGCTTTCCATAACTGCCAGGCCTTGGTGGACTCAGGAGCGGAGGGCAGTTTTATTGACGTTTCGCTGGCGGGTCAGCTGGGTATTCCGGTGGTTCCGTTACCTCAGCCTATCACCGTGCAAACACTCAGTGGACAGGTTATGCCCTCACTCATCCAGAGCACCGTTTCCATAAGACTCATCACTTCGGGTAATCATACGGAGGAGATTAAACTGTTTTTAATCAGTTCCCCTCTGGCTCCTGTGGTGTTGGGTCATCCCTGGCTGTCACGTCACAACCCTCACATTGACTGGCAACTGAACACTGTTCGTGCGTGGAGCAGTTTTTGTCATGCGTGTTGTTTGGTGTCTGCCTGTTCGTCTGTGTTGTGTTCTGTGTTGCAGGAGGAATCCATGGACCTGTCTAACGTGCCCAAGGAGTACCTGAACCTGAAGGAAGTGTTCAGTAAGTCTCGAGCTGCCTCTCTTCCTCCACATCGTCCCTATGACTGTGCCATAGACTTATTGCCAGGTACGTCTCCGCCTAAGGGCAGGTTATACTCGCTTTCCGTTCCGGAGAGGGAGGCCATGGAGAAATATATTTCTGATTCTTTAGCAGCCAAGATCATCCGCCCTTCCTCATCTCCGGCTGGCGCGGGGTTTTTCTTCGTGGGTAAGAAGGATGGTTCCCTGCGGCCTTGCATTGACTATCGGGGGTTGAATAACATCACGGCAAAGAATACGTATCCTTTGCCGCTGATGTCTTCAGCTTTCGAGCGGTTGCAGGGAGCTTCCTTTTTTACTAAGTTGGACCTCCGCAACGTCTATCATTTGGTTCGCATCAGGGAGGGGGATGAATGGAAAACCGCTTTTAATACCCCCAGGGGGCACTTTGAATACTTGGTTATGCCTTTTGGGCTTTCCAACGCTCCCGCGGTCTTCCAAGCACTCATCAATGACGTGCTGAGAGACATGGTTGATCAGTTCATTTATGTTTACCTGGATGACATATTGATTTTTTCTTCGTCTCTCCAGGAACACATTCAGCATGCCAGACGAGTGCTTCAGAGGCTGCTAGAGAATGGGCTTTTTGTCAAGGCGGAGAAATGCGTTTTTCATGCACAGTCAGTTCCGTTCTTGGGGTTCATCGTGTCGTCCGAGGGAGTGCGTATGGATCCCGACAAGATTCAGGCTGTGGTGGATTGGCCAACTCCAGACTCCCGTAAGGCCCTACAGAGGTTTCTGGGTTTTGCCAATTTTTACCGGCGTTTTATTCGCAATTACAGCCAGCTGGCCGCTCCTTTGACTGCCTTGACCTCCACCAAGCTGACGTTCAGGTGGTCTAGTGCAGCCGAGGCTGCATTTTCCAACCTAAAAAGCCGCTTTGTTTCGGCTCCCATTTTGGTGACCCCTGATCCCTCTCGTCAGTTTGTGGTGGAGGTCGACGCGTCAGAGGTTGGGGCTGGAGCGGTTCTCTCCCAGCGTTCTTCTGCGGACGGTAAGATGCACCCTTGCGCTTTTTTTTCCCATCGTTTGACTCCCACCGAACGTAACTACGATATTGGTAACAGAGAGCTGTTGGCAGTTAAGTTGGCCTTGGAACAGTGGCGTCATTGGTTAGAGGGGTCGGGGGTACCTTTTATCGTCTGGACCGATCACAAGAACCTAGAGTACATTAGATCTGCTAAACGCTTGAACTCTAGGCAGGCTCGGTGGGCTCTTTTTTTCGGTCGTTTTGATTTTTCCATCTCGTACCGCCCGGGCTCCAAAAACACCAAGCCCGATGCCTTGTCTCGTATTTTTGATCGTTCCGAACGTCCGTCTCCCAATTCCATCGTACCGGAGAGACTGGTCATCTCTGCGGTCATTTGGGAGATCGAATCGAAGGTCCGCAGTGCCTTACAAGGGGTAACGCCTCCGTCCGGTTGTCCACCGAGTCGTTTATTTGTGCCTGAGAACTTGCGGTCCGATGTTATCCGTTGGGGTCATTGTTCAAGGGTCGCTTGTCATCCAGGGGTCAATCGTACCGCTTATTTGGTTAAGCAACGATTCTGGTGGCCTTCGATGGCTCAAGATATTCGTGGTTTTGTTTTGGCCTGTTCAGTTTGCGCTGTTGGTAAGACTTCCAATCGACCTCCAGCAGGGTTCCTTCAGCCGTTGTCAGTTCCTTCGAGACCCTGGTCCCATATTGCGTTAGATTTCGTTACTGCCCTCCCTCCCTCCCAGGGCAACACGGTGGTTTTAACCGTGGTGGACCGGTTCTCGAAGGCGGCTCATTTTATTCCCCTGCCCAAATTACCTTCTGCCAGGGAGACAGCGGTTGCTGTCATTGATCATTCATGGCCTCCCGAAGGACGTGGTTTCTGACAGGGGTCCCCAATTCGTGTCCAAATTTTGGAGAGAGTTTTGTCGCTTACTGGGGGCGAATGTTAGTCTTTCCTCGGGTTACCATCCTCAGAGCAACGGTCAAACTGAGAGGGCCAACCAAGATTTGGAACGAGTGTTGCGATGTTTGGTCTCTCAGAATCCTTCCTCCTGGAGCCAACAGCTCTCCTGGGTTGAGTACGCGCATAACTCATTACCTGTATCGTCCACGGGCCTAACTCCGTTTGAAGGTAGTTTAGGATACCAGCCACCTGTTTTTCCGAGTTTGGAATCCGAAGTCGCGGTCCCCTCCGCTCACACTTTTGTCCAGAGGTGTTCTCGCACTTGGAGGAAGGCTAGAACGGCTCTCCTCCAGGTGCGGGAGCGCGCTAAGGCTCAGGCCGATCGCCACCGGTCTAAGCCTCCCGAATACGTCGTTGGTCAAAAGGTGTGGCTTTCTACCCAGAACATTCCTCTTCGCACCGTTTGTAATAAGCTTGCTCCTAAATTCATTGGCCCGTTTGCTGTCACTAAGATCCTTAGTCCAGTGGCAGTTCCTCCGGCGTACAGGAGAATTCATCCGGTATTTCATGTGTCCAAAATTAAGCCTGTTTTTCGTTCACCATTTAATCCGCCTGCCCCGGTTCCCCCCCCGCCACGTCTCGTAGATGGGGAACCTGTCTATTCGGTTAAACGTATTCTGGACTCAAGGCGGAGGGGACGCGGATTTCAATACTTGGTGGACTGGGAAGGTTACGGTCCGGAGGAGAGAAGTTGGGTGCCTGCGAGAGACATATTGGATCACTCTCTTATCGATGAATTCAATCGACAGGTAACGGTCCACGGGAACGCCAGGAGGCGTTCCTAGGGAGAGGGGTACTGTCACGGTTCGCAGGTCTGTGGATTCCGTTCTGTTGTTATTGTGTGTGTGTGTGTGTGTGTGTGTGGTTGTGTGTGTCTTGACTGTCACGTGTGGTTGCTGGGCAACTCACGAGCGCTGATCGGTGATCAGCGGCAGCTGTTGCTTGTCAGCACTGCTATTTAATGTCTCTGTGTTTGTTCGTTCATTGTCGGATTGTTCTGTGTGCTCATGCTGTGTTCCTTTCAGTTCTGCCTTTCGTTTCCTGGGTTCCTGCCGCTGTTCTGAGTGGATGTTTATCTCGTCTGGAGTTTCGCCGCTGTTCAGAGTGGATGTTTATCTCGTCTGGTGTTCCAGCCTCTGTTCTGAGTGGATGTTTATCTGTCTGGTGATCAGCGCTGGATTGCGTTTGACGATCAGCCCATTGTAGTCCCTGTGCCGCCAAAGAACCAGCTGTACCACAGTCTTCCGACCACTCACGTTGTTCACTTTTTCTGGTGCATTTCCTTAAATAAGGAGTTTTGTCACTTGCAATTGAATCTCGAGTTTTCAGTCATGACAATAATACTTCTTTTTATTGCTTCTCATGATTCTGGTTAGTTTGTTTTTATATATCTTATATTTATTTTCTGCTTCTTTTGTCTTCTTTAAAAATTCATTATATAATACATTTTTCTTCCTACATGCATTTAATATTCCATTAGTTATCCACGGTTTTTCATCAGATTTCGGTTTTACTACTTTCTTTACTACAGGACAGTTTTTTTCATAAAGTGATATTACAACAGTCAAAAATGAATCATAGGCTTCATTCACATTATCTACATACACTTTTCCCCAGTCTTGTTTCATTAAATCCTCTTTGAATATATTGATGTTTTCTTGGGTTCTATGTCGGGTCATTGAATATATTTTGTTGTCTTTCCTGGTCCTTGTATAGCTATGTATGTTTGCAAAAACTGGCAGATGGTCACTGACATCGTTTATTATTAGACCACTTTCAACTTTATAGTCAATGACATTGGTAAATATGTTATCAATTAATGTGGCACTATTTATTGTAATTCTGGTTGGTCGAGTGATTGAGGGATACAACATAGGCCTATGTTGCTCTCAATTCATTCCTTCTTCAAACTTATCCAGCTCAGGGATATCACTAATGAGAAGCACTTTCCCTGCCTCAGGTGTCGACCCATGTAGTTTAATAAATATTTTAAAATTTCTTGCCCATGTTGCCTGGATCTTGTTTTGTTTTCTGAGTAGCCTATGCGTGCTTTCCTGAAGATATCAGCGTTTTTCTTGGTGAGGTGTTCGTTGATGTAAACTTCGGTACCTTTTAATTTCCTTCCCTGTCTGAGGAGTGCTGACTTTTTCTTTCTGTTCGTGAACCGGATTATTACCAATGGAGTACCAATGGCCGTTTTGTTTTTGCTCGGCAGGGTATGACAAGCCTCGATGTCCCCGCTGTCAACATGGATGCCTTTGCTGTCCAAAAAGCAAATCACCTGTTGTTCCAGCGACTCCTTCTCCTCCTCGGAAGCTTCACTCGTTTCCGGCAGCAATGTGCCCATCGACTGCAGCCACCCTAGCATAGTTCCGGTGTTTGGTTCTCAGGCCGCTGATAACCACATCATTAATTCTGGTGTATTGCTCGAGGTCAGCAACTCGAGTCTCCAGAATAGCGATCTTTCGTTCCTTCTCCAAGCTTTGCATTTTTAACATTTGTATTTCCCCCATCAGATCAATTATTTTCTTCTGTTGCGCTGCTACGTTTGAAATCTCCGCCGAAAAGAAGTCCAGAGATTTCTTGATCTCCTCCACCTCATCAGGTAGGATTGGATTTTTCTTAGGCGGCATATTAAGCGGCAAATTCAATGTGGCGTTAAAATATACGGAAGCCCTGAACCGCATGGTGAAAAAAAAAATAAAAATTGGTAGGGAGGAAAAAGAAATCGAAAAGTTATCTCGTTATTTCAACATAATAAGTCGTTATAACGACATAATATCTCGTTATTTTAACATAATAAGTCGTTATAACGACATAATATCTCGTTATTTTAACATAATAAGTCGTTATAACGACATAATATCTCGTTATTTCAAGATATTAAGTCGTTATAACGACATAATATCTCGTTATTTCAAGATATTAAGTCGTTATAACGACATAATATCTCGTTATTTCAACATAAGTCGTTATAACGACATAATAAGTCGTTATTTCAACATAATAACTCTTCATTATCTATCAACTATGATAAACGACATACATATGACAACGTCCCCAGTGGCGTAACGTTAAAGTATTGGACTGCCAGCATAGCTTTTACTGCGATCGCCGCGGTTTCGAATCCGCCTTTTGCCAAGTTCGTTCTTCTTTAGTTTCACATCACATATCAAAAAAGGCATTTATTTTCAATAGAAATTAAAACAATGTTATAAAAGTGCAAATAACCTGCCTAACGAGTGTTTATTAACATTAAAAGTATGTATTGGGCAGGGTTAGCAGCATGTTCGATATTACCCACTAGAGGGCAGAATAACACAGGGAATCAATTAAAGAACGCAATAATAATGTTGAACTACTGTTACAATTTGGTGCTCCAAAATCCCAGAGGTTTATCATGGGAATTTGCGTCCATCCCAGGCTAACCTTTATTGAGGTTAAATTTATTAGACCATAGTAAATAAAACAATTTACAGTGCAAATGTCAGGGGTGTCAAACTTACAGCCCGGTGTCTAATCTGATTTGAACTATGATAAAACATAGAGATGCACTAGTCCAGGGGCCAAAAATGTTTTTAAGCGGGTTTTTTTTTATTATTATTCTGGGCTTGCAAACAAACTGTTGTGTAATATTTTCTAAAGATATACAGCCCGGTGTCCAATCTGATTTGAACTTGTCACGGTTTTCAGATGCATTGTTTCCTTCTTGTCACGTGTTCTTTGTTTTGACAGTTGTGCGCGTGTTGAGTGTGTGCGAGTGTGTTTGTGGGTGTGTCCAGGCCACGACAATCATCATTGGATCCAGCTGCCACTCATCACCTTCCCCACCTGATGCTCATTCAGTCACCCTTCAAATACTCACCTCATTCCCCCATCCATTGTCAGATCGTTGTTTGGTGTCCTGTCTTGTGGTGTCCGTTCATGACCGATATTCCTGTGTTCGTCGTTCCAGTTCCTGTTCTCTTCTTCGTGTCTTCGTTCACCGTCTGGATTGGATTATCACCGTCACCACGCTTCATCACACCAGCACCATCCACGCAGCGATCACCTCAGTTCCTGTTGTCTGCCACGCCTGCCTGTCTCAGACCATTATTGTCTATCTCCTTCAATATTATAATAAACGGAGTTAACTTGCACTTGCTTCCTGTTATTCATCATGACAGAACGATCTGACCAAGGAACGGAAGCAGCAAGCTCGTCACAGTCTACGCTGGAGGATTTTGTCAACGGTAGCATCCGCCGCATGGAGTCGCAGGAGAGAGACCTGAACAAGACAGGTAGAGCAGTGCAGGCGTTGGCAGCGCAGGTGTCCGAGCTCACCCAGCAATTCCAGCTGTTTCGTGGTCCCGCTGCGCCACCCACACCGCCTGTTCGCTCACCATCACCAGAGGGCGCCCCCAGTTTGGAACCACGTCTTCCGATCCCGGAGTCTTATGGAGGTGAACCCAAATATTGCAGAGCGTTTCTCACACGCTGTTCTATGTACTTTGCTTTGCAGCCACGGACTTTCAGTACGGAGCAGAGTAAAGTGGCGTTTGTTCTCACCCTTCTGACGGGGAGGGCAGCCCTCTGGGGAACGGCGGTGTGGGAGAACCAGGACATCTGCTGCACCTCGTTCCAGGCACTTTCGGCTGAGATGAGAGGAGTGTTCGATCGATCGGTCGCGGGGAAAGAAGCCGCTAGACAACTAGCTGAACTGCACCAAGGAGAGAAGTCGGTGTCTGATTATTCCATCGAATTTCGCACACTTGCAGCTGAGTGCCATTGGAACGAGGAAGCGCAGTGGGACATGTTCCTGCATGGGCTGGCTGATCGCGTCCAGCGGGAGATCTACGCGCTGGACCTCCCCCGACTTTCAATGGACTCGTGGATTTGGCACTTCGGGTGGACGCTCGGCTGACCAGGGCCGAGCAGCGTGACCCGATTCTAAGGAACACGGAGTATTTGAGGTCCAGCAGCGGGGACGCGGTCAGCCCAGCTCAAGATCCCGAGCCCATGCAGGTGGGTCGAGCTCGGCTTTCCCGGGAGGAGCGGGAAAGGCGGAGGTCCCAAGGACTGTGCCTATATTGTGGTAGACCTGGACATGTTGCGTATAGTTGTCCGTTAAAAAGGGCTAACCCGGCAGTAAATTTGAGGCTACTGTCGGGTGGGATCTCCGCCGGGAAGTCCTCAACCACCTCCACCCTCCTCCCGGTGAGACTGGGGTGGTCCACTCACGTTCACCAGTGTCGTGCACTTCTGGACTCGGGGGCAGAGGGTAATTTTCTGGACAGAGCTCTTGCTAACAAGCTTCACATCCCACTCAAACCCCTCTCCGACAGGATTACAGTTCACGCACTCAATGGACAACGCCTACCCACCATTTCGCACATCACAGATGACATCACCATGACCATCGCCGGCAACCATTCAGAACTCACCTCATTTTTTGTTTTTGATTCCCCCAACTCTCCGGTTGTACTTGGTCACCCCTGGCTCACGAAACACAATCCCCGGGTAGACTGGATCCAGAACTCCATCGTGGCCTGGAGCGAAAGCTGTCATAAGTCTTGTCTCGTTTCTGCCTGTTCGTCTGTCTCTGGTTCTGTGTTGCAGGAGGAAGCGGTGGATCTGTCTAACGTGCCTGTCGAGTACCACGACCTGAAGGAGGTGTTCAGTAAGTCCAGGGCTGCTTCTCTCCCTCCGCATCGTCCCTATGACTGTGCTATAGATTTATTACCAGGTAAATCTCCGCCTAAGGGCAAGTTATATTCACTTTCAGTTCCTGAAAGAGAGGCTATGGAGAAATATATTTCTGATTCACTAGCAACCGGGTTTATTCGCCATTCCTCTTCTCCAGCGGGGGCGGGATTCTTTTTTGTGGGGAAAAAGGATGGATCTCTGCGACCTTGTATTGATTACCGGGGGTTGAATAACATTACGGTAAAGAATACTTATCCTTTGCCGTTAATGTCTTCGGCCTTCGAGAGATTGCAGGGAGCCTCCGTTTTCACAAAATTGGATTTAAGAAATGCTTATCATTTGGTCCGCATCAGGGAGGGCGATGAATGGAAGACTGCTTTTAATACCCCTAGGGGGCACTTTGAATACTTGGTTATGCCGTTCGGGCTTTCCAACTCCCCAGCAGTCTTCCAGGCACTCGTCAATGACGTGCTGAGAGACATGGTCGATCAGTTCATATATGTCTACCTGGACGACATATTGATTTTTTCCTCGTCTCTCCAGGAGCATGTTCAGCACGTTCGACGAGTACTTCAGAGGTTGCTAGTGAATGGGCTTTTTGTCAAGGCGGAGAAATGCGTTTTTCATGCACAGTCTGTTCCTTTTCTAGGGTACATCGTGTCGACTGAGGGAGTGCGCATGGATCCTGAGAAAGTAAAGGCTGTGGTAGATTGGCCAAGTCCAGATTCCCGTAAGGCCCTACAGCGGTTTCTGGGGTTCGCCAATTTTTACCGTCGGTTTATCCGCAACTTCAGCCAACTAGCCTCACCTCTGACTGCCTTGACCTCCCCCAGGACTACGTTCAGGTGGTCAGACGCAGCAGAGGCTGCGTTTGCCAAACTGAAGGCTCGCTTTGTTTCGGCCCCCATTCTTGTTGCCCCTGATCCATCACGGCAGTTTGTGGTGGAGGTCGACGCGTCAGAGGTGGGGGTAGGTGCAGTGTTGTCCCAGCGCTCTTCTTCAGACGATAAGATGCATCCCTGCGCGTTTTTGTCTCATCGTTTGTCTCCCGCCGAACGTAATTACGACATTGGTAACAGGGAGTTGCTGGCAGTCAAGTTGGCCTTGGAAGAGTGGCGTCACTGGTTAGAGGGTTCTGGGGTACCCTTTATAGTCTGGACCGATCACAAGAACCTGGAATATATTAGAACAGCCAAAAGATTGAACTCCAGGCAGGCTCGGTGGGCACTTTTTTCGGACGTTTTGATTTTACCATCTCGTACCGCCCGGGTTCCAAAAACATCAAACCCGATTCTTTGTCACGTATTTTTGATCGTTCCGAACGCCCGTCTACTCCCGAGTGTATTTTACCTGAGACATTAGTGGTCTCCACTCTGACATGGGAGGTCGAAGAGAGAGTCAAAGCGGCTCTAGAAGGGGTAACGCCTCCGCCCGAGTGTCCACCTAACCGCTTATTTGTGCCGGAGGAACTACGGTCCAGAGTTATCCAGTGGGGTCATTGTTCCAATGTAGCGTGTCATCCAGGAGTCTGTCGAACTAAATTTTTAGTCAAGCAACGATTCTGGTGGCCCCGCATGGCTCGTGACGTTCGTGATTTTGTGTTGGCTTGTTCAGTCTGCGCTGTTGGTAAGACTTCCAATCGTGCTCCAGATGGGTTGCTCCAACCGCTGTCAGTCCCTTCGAGACCCTGGTCCCACATTTCGCTCGATTTTATCACCGCCCTCCCACCCTCCCAAGGGTATACGGTTGTTTTGACCGTAGTGGACCGGTTCTCGAAGGCAGCTCATTTTATCCCCTTGCCCAAATTACCATCAGCCAAGGAGACAGCGGTTACCGTCATTGACCACGTCTTTCGGCTTCATGGCCTCCCGGTAGACGTGGTCTCTGACAGGGGTCCCCAATTTGTATCCAAATTTTGGCAGGAGTTTTGTAGATTGCTGGGGGCGACTGTTAGTTTGTCCTCTGGGTTCCATCCCCAGAGCAATGGTCAGACTGAGAGAGCCAATCAAGATTTGGAGCGAACGTTACGATGTTTGGTCTCTAAGAATCCTTCCTCGTGGAGTCAGCAGCTCTCAATGGTGGAGTACGCCCACAATACGTTACCAGTGTCGTCCACGGGCCTTTCTCCGTTTGAGTGTAGCGTAGGTTACCAGCCACCAATCTTTCCCGGTCTGGAATCCGAAGTCGCGGTCCCCTCCGCACACGCCTTTGTCCAGAGGTGTCACCGTACCTGGACGAGAGCCCGTGAGACTCTCCTCCGGGTAAGGGAGCGCACCAAGGCCAAGGCCGATCGCCACCGGTCAAGGCCTCCCGTGTACGTCGTTGGTCAAAGAGTGTGGCTTTCTACTAAGGATATTCCTCTCCGCTCCGTCTCTAACAAGCTTGCTCCTAAATTTATTGGTCCGTTCACTGTTACCAAGATTGTTAGCCCGGTAGCAGTCCGCCTCAAACTTCCTCCTGCGTACAGGAGGGTTCATTCCGTCTTCCATGTGTCCAAGATTAAGCCCGTTTTTCACTCGGCCATTAATCCGCCTGTTCCGGTTCCCCCACCGCCGCGACTCGTAGATGGGGAACCGTCTTATTCGGTTAATCGGATTCTGGACTCTAGGCGGAGGGGACGCGGATTTCAGTACTTGGTGGACTGGGAAGGTTACGGTCCGGAGGAGAGGAGTTGGGTACCTGCCAGGGACATTCTGGATCACACCCTTATCGATGATTACAATCGACAGGTAAGGGAGTCGGGGAACGCCGGGAGGCGTTCCTAGGAGGAGGGGTACTGTCACGGTTTTCAGATGCATTGTTTCCTTCTTGTCACGTGTTCTTTGTTTTGACAGTTGTGCGCGTGTTGAGTGTGTGCGAGTGTGTTTGTGGGTGTGTCCAGGCCACGACAATCATCATTGGATCCAGCTGCCACTCATCACCTTCCCCACCTGATGCTCATTCAGTCACCCTTCAAATACTCACCTCATTCCCCCATCCATTGTCAGATCGTTGTTTGGTGTCCTGTCTTGTGGTGTCCGTTCATGACCGATATTCCTGTGTTCGTCGTTCCAGTTCCTGTTCTCTTCTTCGTGTCTTCGTTCACCGTCTGGATTGGATTATCACCGTCACCACGCTTCATCACACCAGCACCATCCACGCAGCGATCACCTCAGTTCCTGTTGTCTGCCACGCCTGCCTGTCTCAGACCATTATTGTCTATCTCCTTCAATATTATAATAAACGGAGTTAACTTGCACTTGCTTCCTGTTATTCATCATGACAGAACTATGATAAAACATAGAGATGCACTAGTCCAGGGGCCAAAAATGTTTTTAAGCGGGTTTTTTTTTTAAATTATTATTCTGGGCTTGCAAACAAACTGTTATGTAATATTTTCTAAAGATATAAAAATCAAAATAGGTGCTAATATATTGAAATAATAGGACACGGAGTGTCTATTTACAGTAAGTGCAAATAGCGTCCCTTGTTGACAAACACTCTTTACAGTATAGCTCCAATGTCTGGTTGGGCCACTCAAGTTTAAAAAGGGACAGTTGTAATTTAATGTATTCAGTGGCGTAACAATAACATGTAGGGTTTCAGATTTTGGCTTTTACAGCGGTCGCTGTGGGGTCGAATCAGCATTTTGCCGAGCTCACCCAATAATAGAGCTCACTCCTATTTTCTCATCATATACATTTTCAATAAAATGAAAATAATGTTCAAAAAGTGGAAATAAAATGTGAACAAGTGTTTAATAATATTAAAAGTGTTCATTGAGTATGGGGTTGGTGGAAAGTGGAGGGGTTTTATTCTCCCAATAATGCAGCATCCATTTAATATTTTAATAAATATAATCACTCTGATATTACTATCTGCCAATACTAGCCTACAGCATCTAAATACTATTTACACTTCTTGCAAAGAACTGATAGGCTGCTTTTACATGGTGTCAATAGAATATATCGCTATTTCACCTAGTATAAATAGCATATTGTGAAAATGCTGCTATTGTCATTTAGTATAAATAGGATGTATGGGTATTTTCACTTAGTGTAAATAGTATCTACAGTAGGGGTGTCAAACTCATTTTAGTTTGAGGGCCGGACTGGAAAGAAATTAACCATATGTGGGCCGAATTACCTTCTTCTTATAATAACCTTAGTGTGCAGATAGTTACATTAATATTAAACATCAACAAATTAATTTGCAAGAAAACTGCATTGTTTTTTTTTTTTTTTGCTTTTGTTTTTTACAGTGAAAAGACTATTCGATTTTTATGATTATTTACTATTTTGATTTATCATGGCCAGATTCTGATACTGGTTGCAGATTTTTTTAAAGCAAATTTATTTGTTGTTTATTTTTTCACAGGCCAAACTGGCCTTAAACAAATATATCTTTGATATTAGAGGCAAACACTGGCATTTGGATATTAGAGGCATTTTTTATCATAGTCAAAGATGTTATGCACATGAGCAGTTGTTTTTAATTTAAATTACTGAATAATTTCAAGATTAACAGCAAAAACTAGGTCTGGTGTGACTTTAGCTTTGTGAAATTATGCTACATAAAACAAAATCAGCAGACGGACTGAATGAATATTACTACTTTATATGGAGATAAGAGGAAAAGCCATCAAAACTTTTCTTAAAACAGCTGCCTTCGGAGATATATTCACATCAATCCCACTGTAATATTTATATTATTCTCCCTATTTTTCGCGAACAATGAGCTTGTGCATGGTACAGTAATTCCTCTGCTGCGGGTCTGTTCTCTTTGTGTCCGTATTCAGCGTGTTAAAGTCCTGCTTACATACTTCATAAATACACAGATGAAATTTTGGGAAAATATTACAAAGCAGTTTGTTTGCAAGCCCAGAATAATAATAATAATAAAAAAAACGCTTAAAAACATTTTGGCCCCTGGACTAGTGCATATCTATGTTTTATCATAGTTCAAATCAGATTGGACACCGGGCTGTAAGTTTGACACCCCTGACATTTGCACTGTAAATTGTTTTATTTACTATGGTCTAATAAATTTAACCTCAATAAAGGTTAGCCTTGGATGAACGCAAATTCCCATGATAAACCTCTGGGATTTTGGAGCACCAAATTGTAACAGTAGTTCAACATTATTATTGCGTTCTTTAATTGATTCCCTGTGTTATTCTGCCCTCTAGTGGGTAATATCGAACATGCTGCTAACCCTGCCCAATACATACTTTTAATGTTAATAAACACTCGTTAGGCAGGTTATTTGCACTTTTATAACATTGTTTTAATTTCTATTGAAAATAAATGCCTTTTTTGATATGTGATGTGAAACTAGAGAAGAACAAACTCGGCAAAAGGCGGATTCGAAACCGCGGCGATCGCAGTAAAAGCTAGACTGGCAGTCCAATACTTTTAGCGTTACGCGACTGAGGACGTTGTCAAATGAATGTCCTTTATCATAGTTGATAGATAATGTAGAGTTATTATGTTGAAATAACGACTTATTATGTCGTTATAACGACTTAATATCTTGAAATAACGAGATATTATGTCGTTATAACGACTTATTAAGTTGAAATAACGAGATAACTTTTTAATTATTTTTTTCCTCACTACCAAGTTTTTTTTTTTTTTTTTTTCACCAGCGGTTCAGGGCCCAGTTACATAAACTTAGCCACTATATTAAGACTGTGTCTTAAGAACTAGTTTGACCAACTTGCAGTTACCCAAGGGGTAATCAATGTTATTTTTCCAATTCAAATTACACCAGTCTACCTTTTTATGTAACAGACTTTAAAAAATTAGGACCACTCTTCAAGAAAAACATAAGTGTCTTAAATTTTAAGACTAGTCTAAGTGGTTTATGCAACCGGCCCCAGGGCTTCCGTAAAAATAAGATCCGACTAGGTTTGGAACAACGTGAGGGTGAATCCCTTCTCCACGCATTGAATGAGTTCACTCAATAAAGCCATGGTTTCAGACACCTCTACAAAATACATCACCTTATCATTAAAGCAGTGCATATTTACACATATGAATAATCATTTGAAGCATACTGTTATGGAGGACCAAACCTGCAGAAATTAAAAATGAATAAATGAATAAATAAATGAATGAATATATAAATTAATAAATAGATAAATAATGTGATAATAGGAAAATAAATTAGTAAATAAACAACATGATAAAATAAATATTATTCATTTTTAATAAAAATAATTTTCCCCCCTTAATTCATTATTTTCTGCTTTTATGTTTTAATTATTTCTAATTTATTTCTAATTTATTTTCCATTTATTTTATATTTACTTATTTTATGCATTCATTTATTTTTATATTTATTTATTCCAATATGTATTTATTTCCAGATTTATTTATTGTAACATTTATTTATTTCAACTTTTTAAATTTATCTTCATATTTATTTTTATATTTCTTTGTCATGTATGATAATTAGGTGGGTTGGTCTTGCTTACCATTGGTTCATCATTGATTGAAGCGCTTGCTCGATTACTCTGGCTGTGTAGTGACAGGTTGTAGCTCTCGCGCGTTATTTTCACGACAACAAGGGTGTCACCATTGCGTTCGTTTAGTTATCTTACTTATGGTTGAGAGGGACCTAATGCTAGTCTCTAGCCGTAATCCTATAACTAACGGTAGATTATATTAAGCGGTCGGAGTGTTGCGCTGCACTTTACAATTCAACACCCACCGCCTTAAGACGAGGAGGAGCACCTGAGGCAATGGCTGAAGGCGCTAAACTTGAAGTGCCCACATTTCATGGACGGGAATCTGACTGACGAACACCCTTACCCGAGAAATGTCTCGGCTACGATGTTCCCGTTAAGAAGTCACGCCAGATGCTGAACAAGTTGTCAGATTCAGGTAAGCTAACTTAGCTAGCCATGTGCTTGTTAACCTAACGATAGATTTGTGAAGTCCGTTCTATGAATTTGAGATCAGTAATATTCACAAAACACAATGAATCTTGCACTATTACCATTGTCACCTGTATATTTCATATTTACGATAGTACATTTACTGTAGTACTATGGTACAATAGTCTTACAGTAGTTTACATTATTCCTGTAAATTACAGAGATTGCAGATGATAGCAGGCAATCTAGCAACATCTCTCATATTGATATTGATGTACGTATCAACACTAGAGTTAGAGATTGTGTATATACTGTCTCGTTTTTAATGCATCTCTCTCTCACACTGTTCTGTTCAAGTATGAGTGGCATTGTATATTCATTCTCATGATGTATTATTACTAATGTAAAAATTAGTTTGTTTATACTATTTCCACAGATGCATCGATGAGCGTCAGTGATGTAGACAACAGCGAAGATGCTCACATCCACATGCCCTGAACTGTGATGCAGAAACACAATAGGAGGATCCATCTGTCTCTGACCACAACTACACATCAAAATCGCATCTTAACCTGAAGCCACCTACATCTGATATGAGAATGCAATGCGTTGAGCCAGCGCCATTGTACACAACTCTGCTGAGAAACAACCATCTTTGTCAGCACACAGGGTTGACATCAGAAGCGTTTCATTCAGTCGCCGAGCACCTTACCAATACATACACCAACAGCTTCCAGCTACACACTTGGGATCAGCTCCTGATTACTGATGAAGCTGTGTCTTGATTTATTGCAGGGTGATCTTGCTTAAAGGTTTGGTGTTTCAAATCCTGGTGTTGTGATAAATTCATAACAGCAAATTCAGAGTTCCTGGAATACCTTTGTCCAGGCGCTGAAGTAAATGCAGACAGAGGCTTCACCATTACCGATTTCCACTATGAAAGGAAGGTGAAACTCGTCATTCCAGCATCATTCACCAAGATAGACTCTCCGAAGAAATCACCATCGCCAAGTGGTCATACTGTATGACTGAAAAACTTCAAAATCCTTTCTTAAAACAGTTCCAATTAAACTCACCCCTAAAATTGATCATTTAGAGAATTTGTTCTGTGTAACCTAAGCAACATAATTTCTGATTATCGTTGCTTCATATCGTCTATCCACGTTAACAATGTCGATATGAGACCATCTGATCGTCGTATAAAGTTTTCTCCGTGCTCCCAATTTAAAACATTTACTGCATTAACGTTATTTGTCATTTTGCTAAAGTTATAGCTATTAATAATCTAACCAATCGTCCACTGAGTGTCTGACTCTAGGCGTCATCACCCTAGCGTCTGGCGTCGACGGTTCCAGACTCGATGACGATGATGCTGTGGGGGATCACATAAGTAGCTTCAGCTTTGTGTTTTTATTTCTGGAAAATAGTTTACATATTTCGGCATAACGAGAGTTACGTATGTAACTGCGGTTCTATGAGTTCTGGATGACCGCCAGAGGCAGTGCTTCACACTGGATATTATCTCTCGTTGCAATTGCATAGGTCGAGTTTAACACCAACAAAGTCCCTCGTGACCAGGATGACTCGGGGTGCTCCCCTATTTAACCCCGTGACTTCCTGCAGACTGTCCCTACGGAATCTTCTCGCACCGACTCCGAGTGACAGAAAGCTCTGGCGGTCATCCAGAACTCATAGAACCGCAGTTACATACGTAACTCTCGTTCTATTTCGTTCTTCCTGACCGCCAGAGACAGTGCTTCACACTGGATGACTTATAACAACAAGGTCACGAGGAGGTCCTGCTTACCCTTAAGAGGAAGTTGAGGGCCCAGAAAGGACCGCTGCCCCAATGGTATCAGAAGCCGCCACATTAACCCTGTAGTATCTGGAAAAGGTACTTGTTGATGACCATGTAGCTGCTGCACAAATATCACTAAGAGGAACACCTTTTAGTGCAGCTCAAGACGCTGAGATACCCCTTGTCGAATGACATCTCACCCCCAATGGTACTGAATAATTATTAGATTTGTACGCATGGGTGATCACCTCCACTACCCAGTGCGACAATCTCTGCTTTGAGAGGGGCTGACCTCTTTTTGGCCCCCCGTGACTGAGAAAAAGTTGGTCTGATTGCCGGAAAGCTTCTGTGGCCCTCAGATAGGCCCGGAGGGCTCTTACTGGGCACAAAAGTCTGCTTCCCTCCTCCTGTGTACCCAATGCTGTAGGATTAAACATTGTCAACTCAATAGCCTGGTTTCTAAAATTGTCAGAGAGCCTTTTGGGGAGAAATGCTGTGTTCGGCCATAATGTCACTACTGAACCCTCTGCATTCCAGCGCATACAGGATGTGCTGACTGATAACGCGTGGAGCTCACTCACACGCTTAGCCGAAGTAATGGCCAAGAGAAACGCTGTCTTCAGTGAGACCCACTTCAGGTCACTCTGCTCCAGAGGTTCAAACGGGTGCAATGTAAGAGATTTTAAGACTAGGCTCAGGTCCCATGAGGGCACCCGAGTGGGCTGAGGAGGGTGCAGCCGTTGAGCACCTCTAAGAAACTGAGTAACCAAGGAATGAGTCCCCAATGGCTTACCATCTATTCGCACATGATATGCCGAAATTGCAGCCACAAATACTCTCAAGGTAGACACTGTCCTATATTTTCTAACAGAGACTGCAGAAAACGTAAAACCATGGGAACAGGGCATTGCTCTGGGGCCATTGCATGCTTTCTGCACCAATCAGTGCAGAGCTTCCATCGACAGGCATAAGCACTCCTGGTAGAAGGTGCTCTGGAGTTCAATATAGTGTTTTGCACCTCACGATCGCAGACTCTGAAAAGTGGTTCCGGCCTTTCAGAGGCCAAACACAGAGCTGGATTCGGGTGCCAAATCTGACCCTCCAACTGGTGGAGAAGATCCCTTCTCCTGGGAAGGCTCCAGGGATCCTGCTCTAGGAGATTGTACATCATTGGAAACCAAGGTCTCCCCGGCCAGTTCGGCGCTACCAACAGCAGTCTGTGGTGTCCTTGAAGGACCCTGTGAACAGTTGCCAAGATCAATGGTATCAGGGGAAAGGCATAAAGTAACTGATCTGGCCAAGCGTTTGCTAGAGCATCCTGCCCCAGAGGACTGGATTCCTCCACTAGTGAGAACCAGAGACGGCAATGGGTCGATGTCGCAGAGGCGAAGAGGTCCACCTCCGCCCTGCCAAACCGTTGCCGTATCATCTTTACCACCTCTGGGTTGAGTCTCCACTCTCCCGATGGAGGTCTGTGGCGCGACAAATAATCTGCCACCACATTTGACACCCCCGGAATGTGCATCGCTCTGATGCTTGCAAACTGTGGGAAGGCCCAAGTCAACAGTTCCTGAGATACCCGAAGGGACTGGCTGGACCTCGTGCCCCCTTGATGGTTGATGTGATAGACCACTGAAGTGTTGTCGGACCTGACAAGAATGTGCCTGCCCTTCAAAAATGGTACAAAGTGCTTTAGAGCCAACTGTACTGCACGAAGTTCCAAGGTATTTATACTCTCGCTCTTCTCCTGGGGGTTCCAATGTCCTCTGACTGCTCTGTGTTGCCAGACTGCCCCCCAGCCTGCAAGAGACGCGTCGGTCTGGACTACCTCCCTCCGAGAGGGAATCACGCCCAGAGCAACCCCTTTGGTCAGATACGACCTCCTCCTCCATGGCTTCAAGGCCAGAAGGCATCGTTCTGTAATCTTGATCCACCTGTTCCTGTGCCAAACGGGATTCAAGTGGAGACTGTTCACCCATATCTGAAATGGGCGGAGTGACAGGAGGCCTAGCGGTATTACAGCAGCTGCTGCCGCCAACATACCCATGAGCCTGAGGATGCACCTGAACAGAAGTCTGGCCTGCCTTCGAAACTGTTGTAGGAGGAGCTGTATATTGTCCACCCGCTGTGCTGATGGCGAGGCTTTAATTACTCGTGAATCTAGCATGACACCTATGAACCCCAAAGACTGACTTGGAGTTAGCTGGCTCTTGCTGAAATTCACAGAAAGACCCAGACGGGTAATATGTGACAGTAGCTGTGTGATTTCCAGCACTGCCTGCTCCTGTGAGTGGGAGCAAAGGAGCCAGTCGTCCAAGTACGGAAGCACTTGTAGTCCTGTAGCTTGGATTGGAGCCAGTGCCGCAGCCATGCATCTGGTGAAGACCCGTGGTGATAGGGAGAGGCCGAATGGGAGGACACGGAACTGATAGACCTGTTCCTGAAATGCAAAGCGTAGGAATGGCCTGTGTTGTGGAGCAATTGGAATATGGAAGTACGCATCCTTTAAGTCTACTGTGGTGAACCAGTGCTGCTGCCTGACCGCCTTGAGAACATCGGTTATTCGTAACATGTGAAATGGTAAGACCTTCAGGAACTTGTTTAGGCCGCGAAGGTCGAGTATGGGCCTTACTCCCCCGTCTTTCTTTGGAATTAAGAAGTATATTGAAAAGAACCCATTGAGCCGTTCTGACCCTTCTACTGGTTCGATGGCACCCTTCTGTAGAAGTTGCGCTATTTCTTGTTTTAGTGAAAATGAACTGTTGGGGTCTGAGACTATGGTCATTCTGACCCCGTTGAAAGCGGGCAGCCGCCGTCAGAACTGCAGCTTGTACCCCTGAGTTAGTGTTGCTATAACCCATGGGTCGGAGGTTGTTGTCTCCCAATAACTGAGCTGCTGAGGAGTAAAACGTCCGACGGCTGGCCGCAGACCTTCAGGTCCTGCGTCCCTGGCCTCTAAAATCCCTGGAGGGCCGTTGGCCAGGTGCTCTGCCCCTTGGGGCCTGAAATACTTGCTGTCCCCGAGCCCGGGGCCACTGAGTAGAATGCTCCACTCGCTGAGATCGCTGTAGCTGAGGCTGGTCTCTCTGAGTATCACCTGGGCGTGTTGAAAACTGAGGCCGTGGTAGATCATGCCCCCTAGAGGGCTGCCTATAATGTAATTGAGACTGAGGAACTCTCCTCAGGTCAGCAAATTGCTGCCTGGTCTGATTTACCTGGACACTGCGTTCCAGCGTCTGCTGTGCAGCTGGTCCAAAGAGCTGTCCTGGAACTACTGGAAGGTCCCTTAGTGTCTTTCTACATGCCTCAGACAGAGGTGATTGTGCCAGCCAGACTTGGCATCGTGTCTGTGTGAGCGTCGACATCAGCCTTCCCAGCTCTCTTGTCATGAATGCCATTGCCTGAAGCGAGGCATCACTTAAGTTCGAGTTTAAAGGATCACTTCCTGATGTTTGAAGAGATTGAGACAGGGCCAGCATGAGATGTGAGAGAGAATTGCCAATGCGACCCATTCGTGATGCTGTGTTATATGCCTGGATAAGAAGATCATCTGTAATCCGGCATTGAGGCCGGGGGCAACATTAGGCCTTAAGACCTCCTCTGGGGAGAGAACAAAAGAGGCAATAATTGGATCAACTTTCGGCATTTGACCCAAGCCATAAGTGTCTGCATCCTGCATCGCAGCCAATGCTCTGCTTGCACTAGTGGGGTGCGTAAGAGATCTAGGGTTAGCCCAGCATCTTTGCAACTCCTCAATATAATCTTTCGATGGTGGAATAGTAAGAGGAGAGGGTTGCGCTGAACCTCTGAAAAAAGCGCTGGAAGTGGTTGCCACCACCGGGGCTGTGTCAAGACCTAGGCGAGCCAACGCAGCCTGAAGAGCTTGCTTCACCAGTTCTAGCTCCGACTGTGGACTTCCTACAGATCCATGACCAGTGCCCTGGGAGCCATCATGGGAGAGATGGGATTGGTGATCAGAGACAACCTCCACTTCTTCCACATCATAAAATTGGTTGTGAGAAGCCGCCATTGACAGAATATCTTCCTCCATAATGGGCGACTCCGTGGTGGGGGCTTCGACTACAGACACTAGTTTCTCACCCGGTTGTAATTTCATAAGCAAAGACTTAATCTGAGCAAACTCAGCGAAACACCAATAATGGTTTTGTTGTGAAGCTGTGAAGAACGGATTCCAAAAGTGTTGTTTTTTTTTTTTTTTATATAATATTCTATGACCTGCAATATGTGCACGCGAGAAGATTATAGGGGAGCAGTCTGCAGGAAGTCACGGGGTTAAATAGGGGAGCACCCCGAGTCATCCTGGTCACGAGGGACTTTGTTGGTATTAAACTCGACCTATGCAATTGCAACGAGAGATAATATCCAGTGTGAAGCACTGCCTCTGGCGGTCAGGAAGAACGAAATAGAACGCGAATAACAGTAGGTGAAAATAACTTACAAATCTACGGCTGCTGCCATTTTCGTTGCAAACTCCGATCTCTATCGTTTAGCTGGCCTGACGATTCTGTGCGTGAGCTCTTAACCAACGATGCACTGAAGCTACAGAAGGACCGCCTTCCTCATTTCCATGTTACACACGGAAAAGTAAAAATAAATGAATCAATAAATAAATAAATCTAAAAATAAATACATGTGGGAATAAATAAATCTAAAAATAAATGAATGCATACATACATAAATAAATGTAAAAATAATATATAAATATAAAAATAAATTTAAAAAAGTTTTTAAAATGTAACAATGTATAAATGCAGAAAATAATAAATTAAAGGGGAAAAATTTAAAAAATGAATTTTATTAAAAATGAATTATATTTATTTTATTGTCATTTATTCATTAATTTATTTTCCTATTATCACATTTATTTACCTATTTATCTATTTATTCATCTATATATTTATTTATTCATTCATTTATTTATTCATTTATTCATTTTTAATTTCTGCAGGTTTGGTCCTCCATATACTGTATGTTTTATACACAGTGAAAATAGTATTTGACCGAAATTCCAGAATCTAAATAGCATAATGAATGTTTATGATTGTCAATGAATGGGACGTTAATATCATTTTGGATTTTTCCAATAAATATGCAAGAATAAACCCTGGTGTCCTGCATGATTCCTGTTCTTTCCTACAACAAAGCACTTGAACGTGACAATCACGACTCATTATCATGACTTCAGAAGGGGGAAGTAGGACATTTCCAATTGCATGTGAAGGCATGCAGCATAAATCTTGGAACGCAGCTGGAATCTGATCTGAGAATCTGAATAGCTGTATAATATTTATTACGTAGGCCTATTAGTAGGCCCAAGTACTAACATTTTCTTTAATTTAGCAGATTTCAATTTCTGGTAGCCTACATTTTAATCAATAATTTTAATCATTTCAGCCACAGAATAATCCTAACACAAGCAAGACTGAACAACGAATGAGTGAGAAACCAGGCTTTAAATAGGGTGAGACTGATGAAGACAATCAGTGATAAGTCCAGGCAATGGATTATGGGGAATGTAGTGTATGTTGTGAGAGAGTGAGGATAGTCTGGGGTGGAGTGCCCCCTGATGGCTTTCAAGGCACTACAGCTGATGAATCTAACACAGAGAATTCTTGTGGTGTTTTTTTAATATATAACATCCAAATAAATTATATAAAAAAACTTCAACAGATGAAAAAGAGATTGTCCACGTACACTGAAACACAAGGCTTATAATTGTAGGCTGTCCACTGTAGGTGGTAGGTCATTTATTTTTATTGCTCCTAAATTATGGAATTCCCTACCCCTTGCACTCCGTAACGTATCATCTCTGTCTGCCTTCAAAACTCAGTTAAAAACATATCTTTTCAATATGCATTTTGGATAATGTGGGTATTTGTTCCCTTATGTGTTTGTATTGTGTTTGTGGATGTGCAAATGTATGGTATAGCTCTATGTGAAGCGACCTTGAGCTATGGAAAGGCGCTATATAAATAAAACTTCTTCTTGTTCTTCTTCTGAAACATTTATCTGAATCGTATATTCCCGCTGTCACTGTGCATTGAATACAATGTTATGTCTTGACTTGTGTTTATTATCATTGTAAGAGAAGAACACGATTGCAGAGCTTTCAACATCTGTAGGTTACAATGAGGATGTTGTATCATACAGAGTTACAACATCCTTATTGTAACCTTCAGAGAAAAAATGAAAGAGAGAGAACTGGAAACAACAGGGAAATACAGCCTGGACTTTTCATGAATTTGCCTTTCAAATGGGCTCAAAATCTTCCTCATTCCTCTCTCGTTTTCATCCTGGCAGTAAGAGACTGTATTCTATGATTGGAGGAGAGATTCAGAGAGACTGAGATAGGATTGTTGTCAGATTAGATGTGCGGGCGAGTGGGCGGGTGTACCATTTGCATGGTCACATTTTGGTTTTGTTTATGTATCCTTATTCTGACCAACAGAGAAACCGAAAGAGACATATTTACACACAAAAAAAAGAAGAAAAAAAGATAAAATATAACAATGAGATGGAAAAGGCAAAAAACTACACAATTTGTTATTAAATTGTATTCAGGGTTGATGTTATTGTCCTGTTACACTTCATACTCTTATTATGACAGGACCTCACAAACCTGACAGTCAGATTTGCATTTCTCTTCTGACATATTCTTCTGTATTGTATGTATTATAGCATTTTGTATTGTGTTTTTGCAGTACATAGATAAAATGCTTTTGATGCCTATAATCATCATACTGTTTCTGAAATACACAGAGGCATTCAGTTTGATTTTTTGTTTTGTTTTGTTTTGTGACCTGATGCCATTATCTGATGCGTTTCATTTACTTTTAAGGAGTTGTGCTTGATGTGGAAACTCTGAGCACCAGGATGTTTGTCATACAAACATGAAAAAGCCCAATCCCATGTGTTTATTGTGATGTTCTGGTGCTGAGATATGGCTGGGGCCCTTAGAGGACATTAAAACCCTCACTGGTCCCTCAAAGAGCTCCAGAGCAATGCCTCAAAACACACCAAACATGGGGAGGAAGGGGAAGGATATGATGATGAGGAGACAGAGGCATTCAGACACTGAGTTTTATCCAAATGTGCACTCAAATTAAATCTCATATTACCACAGATGTGCTATTTGTTTGTTTTTTTGGTTTGTAAACCAGAAGCCACATTTCATTCACACTTTGGATAAAAGCATCAGCCAAATGAAAATATGTAAAACATTTGGTTTTAGTAAAAAGTGTAAGATTACTAATAATATACAACTTTGGCAGATGCATTATTTCATCAATACAATTTATTGGGTCTTGAACATAATGAGATCATGCAAATACAATGAAACAATGTGCCTTATTTTCTGTTTATACCTGAGAATTTTGAAATACATTTTAAACATAATTAACAGTTCCTACAAATACAACATTATTTTCAATATGAATGTTTACTAGTACAGAATTATTAAGGCAGCAACATATTGACTCATATTGTCTTAACTTTAGCCTGTTTCAATATCTCATTATATTATACAATAAGAATGCAGTGAATAAGGCAAGAATATAACAGTATATAAAAAAAAGCATCTTTTGCATCAGAAAACTGTAAAAACTAAGTGTAACTTTTAAACTTACACAATGAAAAGACAAGGGAAGGTTATTTACAGCATATTTTATACACACTAGTAATTAAAAGCAGTTGACTTAAAAGTGATAATCATAAAGGGTACAAAATATAAAAATAGTTATTAAAGCCAAAATATGTAACTTGGCCCTTTAGCAGCTGCAGCATAAAACTACTTGCAGAAGAACATTAGTTTTGGTAATTACATGAGCTGTGAGTCGCTCCTCTATTCTGCACACATGAATCTGATGGTTTGAGATGCATCACTTACAACTAGGACTTTGTCAATTTTGACATTTTGTGTCATTTACATTTTTTGAAGTCATAATTTTTACTTTTTATTCTTGTAATTTCAACTTTCTTCTCATAATACTGACTTTTTATTCCATAATTGACATTTTGTGTTAGAATTTCACATTTTTAATCTCATGTTTTATGATCTTCTTATGTACAAGAAATAAGCCTACATACTGAGCCCATGGTTACATTTGAGCATCTTATCAGTGCAAATGTCACTAACAACATTAAAACCTCTCACCCCTATAAATAAATAACAAAAAAACAGATATTTAAGAAAATAACTTGTGAGCAGATAACTTAAATTCCTCTGTTGTTTTGACCTGGCAATGTTACAACATAAACATTGTTTTGAGAACCTTGTCTCAACGAGAAATGTAGCCCTTTTCAATGCACAGCAAATATGATGCTATTTGATGGTTAATTTGCGTTTCATTATGGATAATGTTGATTTCCGTCTTTGTAGCTTTAAAAAAACTTCCATTGTATGTAGATGTAGAGCCTGACCTTTCCTATATTTACAGATATGACACAAACACACACAGACTAATGATTTCCCATGAAATCTATCCTAACGGCTGTAAAATATGTTATAGGCTTAATGTGATCAGCAGGAAATACAGTAACAGTTTCCATTCTGTTCCCTGTTCTTTAACCAAATCATTTGCACACCCATCTCATTATCTCATCCAAAGTTGTGGCAGCAAAAGTGAAGCACTGACCTCCTCCTCTGACTCAGTGTTTAGCGCAAAATTTCATGCAATTGTTGCTGGTACACCAAGCTATACAGTTGTGCCATGTACCAACTTTATCTTTATTATTATCAGCTCTTACTAATTCATAATGTTTTCAACCTCATGAGCATCTGAACTCATGCTGCGTCTGCCTGCACTAAGATTGCTTGAGGACTTTTTTCTCAAGTAAACTAAAATGAAACCTATAACTATAACAATAAGTATAAGTATAACTATAACTATACTGAATACAATGCCACCCCAAAGCCAAGGTGATGGTATCCACACGCTGCTTGGTTTTCTTGTTCCTTGGTTTTCTTGTCCAGTGGATATGGTTCCTTTTTCTGCTGTTGATTCTGCAACAAAAAAAAGTATATCAGGTCATTTTACCTCACTGTGACAGACAACAGAGCCGTCTATACTTAATAAACAGCAGCATTCAGACTGAAACATCACTTGTGAACTAGTGGGATCAATTTCTTGAAGCATTTAGATTTTAAAGCAAACAACTGTAGTTAAATAAAAAACTTCATGCACTAATCTACTACTTTCACACACCCTTAATGATCAGCTGTACAGTCTTCTGTTCAGATGAGTGTGTGATGAGGCAGCTGTATTCTCCTGTATCACCATAAATGAGATTATGGAGTTTGATGGAGAAGTTTCCTCTCTCATACTCCTCTGGAAATTATTCGGTTCTGTTTTTATACTCTGAATCCTGTTTCTCTTGTGAATGACTGCTGGGAATTATATCACGCACAGTCTTGCTGCCATTGTGTCTCCAAAACACATGAATATCTTGAAGGTTATGATCATGTTCAGTGGAAGAACACGGAAGGACAACAGAACCGCCAATAACAGCCTCTACTACTGTGACCTGCAGAAACACTGAAACAAGAAAAACTTTAATTGAAACTTTAACAGTCAGGCATTCATTTATCTTTCAAATGTAGTTTGTTCAGGTGCTCACCTTTATTTATCAGCACTGCAAACACACAGATGAAGCCACAACTGCAGAGACAGAAAAAACAAGTTCATTTAACTTTGTTTGGTTCAACTTGAATAACACGGTACAAACAACACTAAAGTCATGAGTTCCCACATAACACACATAATACAGGTAAGAGGGTAAGATAGGACAGGGTGTCCTCCCATACTTGGTTTTCTTACTGATCACAGGTGTCACTAAATTCATCTCTAAATATGTTACAAATTGGCAGTAAATGTTCTTAAGGTAGCATCCTTACCCATCTTACCCTATTGGTAAAACCTTGAATTCACTACAAATCAAACTACTATAAACTAAAACTAACTTACCAGCCCAGGTGAAAAAATACTATACTATAATTACTATAGTAATTTATAGTAAATACTATAGTGTTTTTGAACCATACAGTAAAGCACTTGAATTAATTTGTTGTGGTAATCCTACAGTTGCTGTGATAATATAACAACTATAGTAATATAAACAAATTGTTACCCAATACTGTACTAAGTTTTCTTTAATCTATACGGTATATTATACTACAATACACTACAGTTTACTGTAGTAAAAACTAAAGTATACTACAGTATTTATTACAGTTGATCAGTTCACTATAATTAATATTACAGTATGCTGTAGCATTCATTAACAAGTGTAAATACTATAATATATACAGTATACTACAATTTACTATAGTATGGTTCAAAAACACTATAGTATTTACTATAAATTACTATAGTATTTTTTTTTTTTACCTGGGAACAAAATGGTGCTAATGCTAACCACTTAATCAAAATAATAGTTACAGCAGATAAACCATTCATATAAACTTTATAATCATTAATTAACCAATTTGTGTTTAATGTTTTAACAACACTTTCCTTTTAATTCTAGTTTAAATAAAGCATTTGACAACCAAAACACAGCAGGCCAAGCACAAACATCAAACTACATCAGGCCTTCTTTGCTGAAGTGTACATGTTTGTCTATATAGCATTTAATTCTGCATTCAACAAACATACCTGATTATCATGGCTGCCACATATAATCAATATATATTTTATTTAATTATAATGCATAAAATGTTTTTGAAATTAGGATGAAATACTACTTTTTCAACAGAACGTATGACTCTTCCGGTTCTGTTCCATGCGCTCACGGGATGACATCAGACGTACGTGATGTCAACAGTAATCACGTGAACTGATCAGACATGCCCAGATATTCGTTAATCTTTCTCAAATTTACTTCAGCATATTTAAGACTCCTGATCTCTTGCTGAATGTTCACAATTATTAATATAAAACATGTTTCTGATCTAAAATCATCTGTCTGTCACTTCTGCACTTTAATTAGCCTAATCAATAAATGACATGACAAAAGCTTGTTTGATGCCAACCTTATATTTCATTAAGTAATTTTATGTTAATATAGCTACTTTAACTTTCAAAATTTGCTTTTACCTTAAAATGTACCAATAACCACCATAATAATACAGGTGGCACAAGAGAAGTGGCCTTTCATAAAACATGGTTAGTAGTGTACGGTGCAGGGTCAAACACAAAGACAAAACACCAGGGCTAAATAATGCAATAAACATGAACTAAATTACATAAAATGTCACACAAAACACACTAATGTAGCTACATTACTGGTAACAAAAATAAGAATTATTTACAAAAAAAATTATCATGTGATCTGATGTGTAATGAATTCTGGAATGTCTTTTTACTGTTTTGCCTAAACAGCCTAAATTATCAGATAGCCTTATTCATACATTTTATGTGTACAAACCATACATTTTTAGAGTATTTTACAGTAAAATTACATATAATATGATGTTGAAAAAACATTTGCAGTTTTTCATCATATACAGTAAGGTAACTTACAGTATGACATGTTTTAACAGTATACAAAATATTGTGCTAGTTTCACTGAAAAATAATTACGTTTGATATACAATAATAATAATAATAATAATAATAGTAGTAGATGATATTTTCAAATAAGTAAATGTGCTCAGACTTACATGAATATGAGATTGAAGCTTCCTTCTTAAACTCCTCTGGGAAAACATTGTGTTCTGGTTCCTGATCCTCAAGTGAATCATTTCTCTGAATGACGTCTGATATATTCCTGCTATCATCGAGTCTTAAGACTCCGTCACATCTTGACTTTAGTTTATTGTCACTGCAAGAGACAAGAACACAGGATTTCAAATAACCCTCATTCTGACTTATAGAGAAAAATAAAGTGAAAGAATGACAAACAACAGGAAAAAACAGTCTGGCTTTTAAAAATGGTTTTCAAAAATTAATTAACAAATTAATCTTCTAAAAGAAATTACCTGTTTGTTGTTGTTGTTTATTTGTTTGTTCTTTGTTTTTCTTTTCATATCTGGGCTCAATCCAGACAGGTCTGCCTCATAGTTCCTCTCTCTTGTTTTCATCCTGACAGAATGAAGTGATTCAAGGGTGATTCTCCCTGACGGTCTGATGGGAGGAGAAACTTCTAGTTTCTCTAGTCAGACTAGATGAGCAGGTGAGTGGGCAAGTACAGAGTGTTTTGTGGTTTTGTTTAAACTGCATCCTCTGCATCCTCATTCTGACACTAAAAGAGAGAGAAAGCAAACACAGCCTTGTCATGAATTTGCCTTTAAACTTTGTTTATAAACATACAGTATCAGAATAGGTTTGGTTGTGTGCTGCTTGTTTTAATTCAGTTTACCTTTTTGAATTCATTGGCACACATGCATTTGTTTTGCTTCATCTATTCTTTTGCATTATTTTAATGTTAATAGATTCAAGATTCAAGTGGCTTTATTGGCATGGTAAAAAGGTTTTATGGATAAAATAATAACGAGACAGAAAAGGCAAAAATGTGCAGTGATTTGTTTTGTTATTTCAATATTATTCATTGTTGATGTGATTGTCCTCTTCTCATGGCTGCCAGATTTGTGATTCTCTTCTTTTTGATGTATTTTCTATATTGTATGTATTAGCATTTTGTATTGTTTGTATTATAGAATATTGTTATGTATGTTTTTTTTATTATTATTATTATATGGACAAAATGATTTTGATGTCTGTTTTGTCAGTGTGCTGTTTCTGAAATACATCAGTTTGATTCGTTTAGTTTGATTTTTCATCAAGATAAGCGCAGGTTTGACCAGATGTCATTCACTAGTAAGGAGTGGTGCTTGATGTGGAAACTCGAACTTAACAGCACTTCACATGAGCAAACGCAACACACATCTATGTAATATGTTTTCTCTGCTGCCCTCAAGAGGCTGCAATTGTTATTTTTTTCCCCATATAAACCCAATGGATACCTCAGAAACTATTAAAAATAAAAAAAAAATTAACTGTAGGACTACTCATATTTCCACAAATGTGCTATTTGTTTGTTTGTTTATTTATTTTACTTGACCAAAACTTATGTAAGTGTAACATTACACTGGCAAACAGACAAAGAAGATCAAAGGTAATTCCAACACAGTGAACTAATGATGCACAGCTGTGAGTGAGTTAGTGTCCATAATGCCTGATGAGTGGCAGGAACTTGGAACAAAAGGTACACATGTGACGAATGAAAACCAAAACATGCTCTAATGCTCTTTTTTGCTGGATTACAGCACACTCTATTTCTCACTTACAGTACATTCAAAATTCTGCTGCAAGAAAATTAAGCCATATTAAACAATCTGCTCATATCACCCCATTCTTATTTGCAACATCCTGTGTCATCTCACATTAGCTTTAAATCACTCCATGGCCTTGCTCCTTGCTATCTCTCTGATTTACTTTCTTCTTACATTCCTTCTTGATCACTTCGATCTGCTTTTGTACTGCAATCATGTCTGTTTCGGGACTGGGCAAATGTCTACTGTCCACTCAATTGATTATGCGAAATGACTGTCTGTGACTATGCAAAATGACTGTCTTATGATGATGCTTTTGTAAAGCGTCCTTGAGCTTGAGAAAGGTGCTATATAAATTAAACATTATCAACATCTACTGGCATAGGCCTACAGAAATAGAGACATAGCCTGTGCAGTTGTCACAGTAGCAGAGTCCCAGTGATTACCATCAGAGGGAACTTACCCCCAGACTGTTGTCACTCCATCAAGGACTACATTACCCATAATCCTTGCCCAGACTCATCAGCACTGTTTTCAGTTGTCTCATTAGCCTGTTTAGCTCACCTACTAAAAAAAATAAAAAATAAAAAACTACCTATTATTTATACAAGGGCAAAACAGAAGCTAAGTGGTGTGGTATGTGGATTTTAATGCACATAGTCCATTAGGGAGGGGATCACAAATGGAAGGGTAATTGAAGATGTGATAGAGGAAATAGATTTGGTTTGTATGAATGATGGAGGAAGCACAAGATTTAAATTAACTACAGGTGGCGAGTCAGTATTAGATCTAACCCTAGAGTTCCCTTTCGATACTTCACTCTTACTGCGTATGGGGAAAGGTCTCCTTTTTCCCTGTTACTGAAGCCTTTTTCAATAGCGCAGTGTAACTGCATCGTCATTGGTTCACTCATAGACAAGTTGTTGAACCAATGACGGCGCGGCATAGCTGCGCGGCCTATGGCGACAAAGCCTGCGAATATTCCTGCCGAAATGGGGCGCTTCGCCATAGGATTTCAGTTCTCTCTCCTTCAGCGACAATTTCATATCACTCTTCGCTGATCTCCGGCTGAAGCATTCGCCGCCTGGAAGAAGCTCGCCTGGTAGAAGATTGCCTAGGAGAAGCTCGCCTGAAGTTCTCGCCGCTGTCGAAGAGGCTCCCGCGGCGGACTGAGCTGAGACTACTGAATGAAGACAGCGCCGGCGCCCTCGCCGGCATTGCCTCAATGCGGCGCCACAGCTGTGGCATATGCAGAGCCCCTCACTCCGCGGATCTTCGCTCTCTAGCAGCTGTTCACCGCGCCACCCCCGTGTCGCCTTCAGCATCTGAGTCTTCTGTCAGGTGAGTACAGAGCTTATTTTTCTACTTTCTCGCTGGCGTTTGCATCAAACACCGCCTCTCCCCTCTTTGCCCCCGACTCGGTCGAGAAACATGTTTTTATACTCTATTAATGGAGCTGATTCTGCTGTTTGCGCTGAGTTTCTCTATGCGTTGCTTGCCGGTTCCGCCCTACAAGCCGCATTCATTGAGAAATATAACATGTCGCTCTCCCCGTCTCGGGTGAGATATATGTTATATATAAATTTTGATACAGTGTATTTCTGCCGAGTCTCAGCGCGTTGCTTGCCGGTTCTGCCCTGCAAACCGCGTTCTTTGAGAAATATAACGACACTCTCACCCGTCTCAGGTGAGACCTATGTTATTTATATATTCAGTATATCAGTCGATGTAGCATATTTATTCCAGTCTCTCTGCGTGTCGTTTGCCAGCCCTGCCCCAGCAAGCCACGTTGATGAGGATGCGTGAGCATTTCTAAAAACTAGACGGTGTGCAGGCCCCCTCCCAGCGACCCGCCACCCGGCGCCATTCAACCACTTGTCACGAGGGCCTGGCAGACCATCCCCCGAGTATCAAGTGAGTTCTGGGGATAATATCTCAGGCTACTCGCTCCAGTTTGCTCGCAGACCCCTTCGTTTTGGCAGGGTGCTTCCCACTTCAGTAAACACGGACGACGGTCACGTCCTCCGAGCCGAAGTGATGTCTCTGTTAGAGAAGGGGCCTATAGAAATAGTCTCCCCCTCAGAGAGCGATTACAGCCATTACTTCCTCATTCCCTGGAGTGATGGCGGTCTCAGACCCATCTTGGACCTCAGACTCCTGAACCTTTCCCTCATGAGACAGAAGTTCAAGATGTTAACGCTGAAGCAGATCCTCGCACAGGTTTGCCCCAGGGACTGGTTCTGCTTGCTGGACCTGAAAGATGCATACTTTCACATCCAGATAGGTCATTTTTCAAGCACCTTATTACTGTCACAGAAACCGTCTCTGTGGCTCCCTCCGATCGCCACCTGAGGGCACCATCACTGGAGTACTAGTCATTTTATGGATGACATTTCCCACACCACGTACCTGGACTGATTACACACCGCCCACTCACACACCTGCTGCTCATCCCATGAAATATAAATGACTCTCTGATCCCTTCATGCTTTGCGAAGTCTTGTTTTGCCATGCATACATTTCTGAGCGTTTTCCCCTGTCTTGATTATCCCGTGTATGACCCTGGACTGTCTTGAACCTCTGTACTCTGCCTGCCGCCAGCCTTGTGACCATTCTGCCTGGATTCTGACTACTCTTGTATTGTTTGCCGCCCGTCCTGATCTACTGCCTGGTATTGGCTCTGATTCTGTCTTGCCTACTACATTACTGTTGCTGTTATCTGACTCCCGCCTGTACGACCACGTTCTTGTAATAAAGCAGCAAATGGATCTCCCCGAGTCTGCCGCCTCGTTACAATTACGACCTATATTTACGTTTTGAAGTCATGCACCCTCTAGTGGGCTTAAAAATAATGACAGTGTCGTGTTACGACTGTCATTACCAATCAAAATGCGTGTTCATTTAAATGCAATGTGTGGACTTTTTACACCATTTCTCCTATTTCCATTTAGCAAAACTTATTTTTATTTACTACTACAACCACCCCCATCCCTAAACCTACCCTTACTGATTTATAGTGCATACACACTTTATGAGCACATGTGTTCCCTGGGATCGAACCCACGATCACATGATCACATGATTGCATATTGTTATTGCAATGCTCTACCAAATGAGCTATGTGAAACCCAGAATAAAAGATAAAAGGGAACAATGCATTAAAATGAAAGTGTCCTGTTGTCAATAGGGGTGTCACTCTAGCAAACGCTCCTATGGGTCGTATTTCAGGGAAGTGACAAACGACCTATATGGTCGTATTGGTTGGAGAACGTGTTGCTCCTTGCCTCCTTTGCCAGACCTAACATGACAGTAATCTATGACTGTTGTAATAATTTTGTTAAACAGATGAAAAATTTGACATTTTAAAAATATCAGCAGTAGTTATTTTCTTGTTCATTAGGTTATGTTTGTGTTTCACCTCACCTCCTGCAGTTGCAAAATGGTGGCTCTACTTTGTGACAGAGCTTACCCACCAAACCTTCGTCACTTAGCAGAAACTACTTTTCTTTTTTCACAGTGTTTCTAGACAGAGCAACTCAGTCTCATGAGGATTCGTAATAATTTGTACAAGATCATACAAATTCAAACCTAAACCTGACCATGGTTGTAATATGGAAAAACTGTATAACTATAGAATATTTAGTAAAATCTTAGTCCTACTTTATAATACCACACAATTTTAGCAATTCACACAATTGTTTTCTTCTACAAATTATTAGTCATGAGAGTTGTCATGAGAGTACGTTGGATATATGTGACAAATAGGTTTGCTGATGTTACTGCAATTATCTGGAAATTTACTGTCATGTTTAACTTGGTTAGTAAAGTAATGGTGGTGGTGGGGCGTTAAGTGTTGAAAAAAACATTTACAATGTGGTCAGAGCAAACTTGACTTCCTCTGCTGTGTGGTTCAGAGCTGCAGTAGACTTTATCATAAATGTGTGGAAGGAACCAGGCTTCATTAGATTCAATGGTTTTATAAATCCAGGAACATGAAGATCATTCAGCTTCAGCTCTGTGAGTATATGAATATATTTTCATGCACTTAACCATAAATTGTTTCATGTTAAATGTTAACAATAGTTTTAAGCAGCTAACTAAAACATTTTAAATTAATTGTGATGCATGTTTATTTATTTTTATCTTATAGATGTATTAATCTGTTGTCGAGCTGCAGCAGCAAATCAACTAATTGATTTGGGATCAAATGTGACCATAAACTGTGATCTTGATGATAATGAAGTTTATTGGATTTTACTGAAAACACCAAATCCTCCAACAGTGATTCTACGATCAACCTCGATTCCAAAAGCACCTTTTTACTCAAACAAAACATTCAGAAACAAATATTCACTGCAATTTAAACATCTGGTTATAAATAATGTGACTGCTGATGAATTAGGAGTTTATTACTGTATGAACACACGCACACCTCCAAAACTCAGCAACAGCACCAGACTTCACATCGCCGGTGAGTTCATTTGCTAATCCATATTGATGATAAATATTTTCTCTTATTTATTTATACATTTGTAATTCACTACTTCAGTTTTTGGAGCATCTATAAAAACATTACTAGAGCACTCAATTGTAGCTCCACAAAAAGTTGGATATGTTAGAAATTTCCCTCATTTCTACAAAATTGCAGTCATTGCGCTCCAGACTGTCAGCAGTTGTTACTGTAACAGATTATGAACACTTTCTTTTCAGAACCAATTCAACTAACTGAGTCAACTAAGTGTCACAATCATACAGTGGTGGAGTGTATTGATCAGAATCAGACACAATGCCAGATTATCATCATAATATCTGGTCTGATGAATGGGCTTCTGGTCATCGTGGTTATCGTTGGTGAGTTATCAATATGCTGTTCTCTATAGGCAGCTGAAGTTAAATAGTGCAAGTTCTTTATTTAGTCCTTTAACTTATTTTTGGCATTTATATACATTGAATCTGAATTCACTGTTTTACCATTTTTAGGACCAGTAAAGGATTTTGTTGGAAACAGAAGGTCCACAGAACACTCACAACATCTCAACACTGATCTACAGCAGTCACAAGTTATAGAAGAGCATCAGGACCAGTTTCAGGTAAGAATTTATTAATGAAGCTCTTGATAATATTTTAAGATTCTTGCTTATCTTTCATTTGTATGATAAAATAACAATTTTGATCCATGTTGATACGGGTTATATTGTTTTCTTCACTGCTCTTTCAGTATGCTGAGGTGGATTTTTCCAAGCTACATAGAAACTTTCTGTTCAGCCAAGTCACCTATGCTGTACTAAAGCCGGTAAAATCATGAACGTATGCGTATGATGGGCAACTTATTTTGTTCACTGTTTCTTGAATTTCTAACCACAAACTGTTTGGCAGTTCTCAGCAAAGCATGCTGGGGATCTGCTGAAAAGTTAAAAAAAAAAAAAAAAAAAAAAAAAACAATAAGTTCAAATGGACTAAACAATGTGATTTGATTTATCACTGCATCAGTTATTTTGTACAAAAAAGCAAACGGGGGTTTAAACAGCTGGTGGGTTTATTGAAAAAAAAAAAAATGTATATTTTCTGTGTAGAAAAACACTGTCCTTGTATTTTAAACATACTCTATTATTTTAAACTGATACTTAAAAAAAAAGGAAAAAAAAAAAAAAAACACAACATGAATAATGTGTTTTCACACTTGGTCCTTTTCAGGGGTCCGAGCATGGTTCATGTGATTTTTGGCCCATATGTGAACACTCCAAACGATCTTTGACCCTTTAAAAATTAACCAAACGAGACCTTCTCCGGAGGTGGTCTGGGTATGGTTCACTAAAAAAAAAAAAAAAAAAAACTTGATTATTCCATTCACGAATTCCAATGTTGTTTGGCCATCAGATGCCTCCATACAAATCGGCTGTTCATCATGGCTGCTTCTTTTCTCAGATCTCTACAATCTGTTCACAATACACTTGTTTACTGTAATTTCAACCGCTTCCAAACTGTGTAGGAGAGACACAGCTGCGTGCTTTGCCAGTTTGAACATTTTTTGATATATGGTTTTACGAGCGCACACACTTTTGGTGCATGTGCAAAAAAAAAAAAAAAAAAGCTGTCACAGCACATGTACTACACGAAAGAACTTATATTGACTAAACTGAATTATTTGTAGTGTCTTTTTGTGTTTAAAGTGCCAAAACACACAAAGTACAGATAAACAGTTGGTTTGGTCTAAAGTAAATGTAATCATCTGGAAGAAATCATGCATGTTCAGTATATTCATTATTGGATCCATGCATTACTGTAGTTCTTAAAGTGACAGCAGCTTAAAATAAGCATCAGTAGAATCAATATACATTTATACAGTGAAGAATATGCTTCTTTTTTTCCATTTGATTATTCCATTCCATTTCTTTTTTTTTTTTTTTAAACAATTTAATCAAATTATCACCCATTTAAACAACAATTACAATTTTCCATTATTTCAATTTCTTACTTGAATGCTGTTTTCAGGTATACCTACTGTACCTGGAAAATGTAAAGCAATTTCATTTGCATTTTTTTTTTATTCTGTGTGGATGTTGGCATTGTCTTCTGCAATAAAACATTATTCAAAGAAAACATTTTAAAATAAATGTTATTTACAAAAGGTATGTGTGATATTGTGCAAGAATATGGATGTACTGTAGTACTGAAGAAAAAAGTATATTTTTGTGCAAAAAATAACCTAGAGATAAGTTCATTCAACAACATTTGTAGCAATGTCATTTTACAAAAAAAAAAATAATAATAATAATTAATAATAATAATAATTATTTAAAAACAAATATCTTGGTTAGTGAGGTACATACAATGTAAGTGAATGGGATTAAATTTTGAAGGCTATAGGGTCAGCCATCAAACACTGAACTGGACTAGATCCAAAAAGCAACAGTATAAACACAAACAGGTCTGAGACCACATTCCTACTCTAGTGGACCAAAAAAAGGATCCGAGACCGAATCAGGGACAGTGTGAACGTAAAGAGATCTAGGTCCTTTTTCACTTGGTTCACCTCCTGGTCCACTTAAAGGATTCTGAGTTTGGTTCTTTTAAAGAGGACTCAAGTGTGAAAACAGTCTAAGACTGTATTTAAAATATTCCTATATTATATTATATTATATTATATTATATTATATTATATTATATTATATTATATTATATTATATTATATATAAATTCTTGTTGTGTCAGAGGCAACCACACCCTCTGCACCAGACCTCTACACTCTACCCACTTGTTCCCAATCACCAGAGACACTTACCTTTGCAGAATAATAAATAAACTAAAAACAAAGAAAAGAAAAAGAGCAAAGTAGAAAGTTATTCTGAAATGGCTTGGCATGAGTTACACCTCAAATTTCTATCACATATTTATTGATGTCATATTTATATATATTTTGTATAAGTATATGCAGACAATGCAACTTGTCAATTTGTTTTCATCTGAATTCAGCAGAAGTGCAAAACCAAAAATATGTTCCATTGTGGCAATATGTGGCAACCAATGTGGACAGGGTCTTTCACCTTTGTCTAGAGTGGAGGTTAAACCTTGCAGTGTTTTTCCAATACCATTATACATTAATGTATCTCTGTTCTCAAAGTTGTCTAAACCTCAAATGGAAACATCACCATTATAGTATGAATGACTCATTTGTTTACTAGATCTACACAGTGAACATTTAGTCCTTGCCAAGTGTTTTAATGCATGTAAAATCACCTTCACATTTGATACTGACATTTATATTGCTATGAACATCCAACAGTTAATAGACTGCATCTGTGAAAGCAGCTTCACATTGATCTATGGTCATTCAATCTGAGAGGATTTAACCAATGAAAAAAAAAGTTTTACTAGGACTGTAGAAACTAGGCCTCATGGGAAACGGAAAAGAAATACAAGAATAATGCACACTAGTCTATGAATATGAAATCTAGTAAACACAAACAAGCAGTGTGATGCAGTGAAACGTCCCAGTGCTGTTGGACTAATGCTGCCTTCACATGCTATCGGAATTGTTGTAAATACGGGTTTCCTAAAAATTGGACATGAATGCCCTCTCAAGTTGTATTTACCACTTGGAAGCTCGGGGATAATTATGATACCCAAGTTTCCAAGTTGGATGTGCCATAAACATGGCAGAGGGGAGATCGATTGCTGCTGTGATTGCCATTCTTTATTAGTTTTTTCCACAACAGCTACATCACCTTATCATTAAATCAGTGCATATATATATATATATATGAATAATAATTTGAAGCATACTGTATGTTTTATACACAGCAAAAATAGTATTTGACCGATATCTAGATAGCTTGTTGGCAATTCTGGAATATCACAATGAATGCTTATGGTTGTCAATGAATGGGACGTTAATATCATTTTGGCTTTAATAAGATTTTTCCAATAAATATGCAAGAATAAACCCTGGTGTCCTGCATGATTCCTGTTCTTTCCTACATCAAAGCACTTGAACATGACAATCACGACTCATAATCATGACTTCAGAAGGGGGAAGTAGGAACTTTCCAATTGCATGTGAAGGCAGCATAAATCTTGGAACGCAGCTGGAATCTGATCTGAGAATCTGAATAGCTGTATAATATTTATTATTATATTATATATATTTATCTATTAGTAGGTCTAAGTACTAATATTTTCTTTAATTTAGCACATTTAAATTTCTGGTAGCCTACATTTTAATCAATAGTTTTAATCATTTCAATGGATCATCAAAACAGTTCAGCCAAAGAATAATCCTTTTAGTTGTTTTCTGTTCCTGTTGTTAAATACCTAGACCTGATTTTTATTTATTGTAGTGTTTGTATTAGCAGTGTTGTGATATACCAGTATAAATTAGTATTTAAAATGAACAGTATACATATGATTACATGATGCATAAATAATCTAGCGTCAATATCTGGTTTACATCCCAATGTACAGTAGGTGTAAGTATTGCACTTTAACACTGGTTGCCACCTGTTAAAAAACACAAGACAGCGCAGCAGCTACTGCCGCATGTTGTCGGATATGACAAGACACTCTACAAGTTTTCTGGATTCCGCGAAAATAAATCAGCTTAGTTTGCAGGACTTGCCGATCAACATTGAGTGCAAATGGGAGCAAAACCACCGTCCTCTAGTCTCTTCTACCTCCACCTCTGTTATCTTGCAGATTTGCACTATACAGAGAGTAAGTTGCCATTATATTGCTAATCCTGAAACGGTAAATGTTACATTAACCTGTTACCTGCTGATGTCGAAAAGGGTGCACATTTAGATTAAAAAAACTTATGAATTATCGTATGTTTACTTAAAATACTCTTTAAAGATATTTTTTTCTATTTTTACCCAAAATAGGGTGATGTGAGCATTATGGAATGCTAAACTCTCTCACTTTATGTTTAATTCATACTCAACGCTGGAGGGGACCCTTGTGCAGAAAATCCACAAGTGAGACATAAAGTAATAAATGAGTAATAAAACTTATGACATTCCATGAAATCCCTAATATTAAGCAAAGACATCCAACTATCACTGTAGCTGAATAAAATGCAGATAGATATTTTGACCGAATAAACATGAAGAGAATTCACACCATTGCGAAAGTATATGGTTTATCTGTGTTCTTCATGCCATCTTGAGTATTTTCAAAAGGATAACTACAGTGGCCGAGAGAGCTCAACGCGCTGCAACTGAAGAAAACACATGCAAAGAGAAAAAAACACCAGCAAATAAAGAAAACATCTTCATCAGTTTTACAACACGTGCTGCAAAAGTTCACAACGCAAGCAAATACAGAAACGCGCTGCAAAAGTTCACAACGCAAGCAAATACAGAAACGCACTGCAAAAGTTCACAAATACAGAAACGCGCTGCAAAAGTTCACAAATACAGAAACGCGCTGCAAAAGTTCACAACGCAAGCAAATACAGAAACGCACTGCAAAAGTTCACAAATACAGAAACGCGCTGCAAAAGTTCACAAATACAGAAACGCGCTGCAAAAGTTCACAACGCAAGCAAATACAGAAACGCACTGCACAAGTTCACAAATACAGAAACGCACTGCAAAAGTTCACAACGCAAGCAAATACAGAAACGCGCTGCAAAAGTTCACAAATACAGAAACGCACTGCAAAAGTTCACAACGCAAGCAAATACAGAAACGCACTGCAAAAGTTCACAAATACAGAAACGCACTGCAAAAGTTCACAACGCAAGCAAATACAGAAACGCGCTGCAAAAGTTCACAAATACAGAAACGCACTGCAAAAGTTCACAACGCAAGCAAATACAGAAACGCACTGCAAAAGTTCACAAATACAGAAACGCACTGCAAAAGTTCACAAATACAGAAACGCACTGCAAAAGTTCACAAATACAGAAACGCACTGCAAAAGTTCACAAATACAGAAACGCACTGCAAAAGTTCACAAATACAGAAACGCACTGCAAAAGTTCACAAATACAGAAACGCACTGCAAAAGTTCACAACGCAAGCAAATACAGAAACGCGCTGCAAAGGTTCACAACGCAAGCAAATACAGAAACGCACTGCAAAAGTTCACAAATACAGAAACGCGCTGTAAAGGTTCACAACGCAAGCAAATACAGAAACGCGCTGCAAAAGTTCACAACGCAAGCAAATACAGAAACGCGCTGCAAAGGTTCACAACGCAAGCAAATACAGAAACGCGCTGCAAAAGTTCACAAATACAGAAACGCACTGCAAAAGTTCACAACGCAAGCAAATACAGAAACGCACTGCAAAAGTTCACAAATACAGAAACGCGCTGCAAAAGTTCACAAATACAGAAACGCGCTGCAAAAGTTCACAACGCAAGCAAATACAGAAACGCACTGCAAAAGTTCACAAATACAGAAACGCACTGCAAAAGTTCACAACGCAAGCAAATACAGAAACGCGCTGCAAAAGTTCACAAATACAGAAACGCACTGCAAAAGTTCACAAATACAGAAACGCACTGCAAAAGTTCACAAATACAGAAACGCACTGCAAAAGTTCACAAATACAGAAACGCACTGCAAAAGTTCACAAATACAGAAACGCACTGCAAAAGTTCACAAATACAGAAACGCACTGCAAAAGTTCACAACGCAAGCAAATACAGAAACGCGCTGCAAAGGTTCACAACGCAAGCAAATACAGAAACGCACTGCAAAAGTTCACAAATACAGAAACGCGCTGTAAAGGTTCACAACGCAAGCAAATACAGAAACGCGCTGCAAAAGTTCACAACGCAAGCAAATACAGAAACGCGCTGCAAAGGTTCACAACGCAAGCAAATACAGAAACGCGCTGCAAAAGTTCACAAATACAGAAACGCACTGCAAAAGTTCACAACGCAAGCAAATACAGAAACGCGCTGCAAAGGTTCACAACGCAAGCAAATACAGAAACGTGCTGTAAAGGTTCACAACGCAAGCAAATACAGAAACGCGCTGCAAAAGTTCACAACGCAAGCAAATACAGAAACACGCTGCAAAAGTTTACAAATACAGAAACGCACTGCAAAAGTTCACAACGCAAGCAAATACAGAAACACGCTGCAAAAGTTCACAAATACAGAAACGCACTGCAAAAGTTCACAACGCAAGCAAATACAGAAACACGCTGCAAAAGTTCACAACGCAAGCAAATACAGAAACACGCTGCAAAAGTTCACAAATACAGAAACGCACTGCAAAAGTTCACAACGCAAGCAAATACAGAAACACGCTGCAAAAGTTCACAACGCAAGCAAATACAGAAACACGCTGCAAAAGTTCACAACGCAAGCAAATACAGAAACGCGCTGCAAAAGTTCAAATACAGAAACGCGCTGCAAAAGTTCACAAACACAGAAACGCACTGCAAAAGTTCACAAATACAGAAACGCGCTGCAAAAGTTCACAACGCAAGCAAATACAGAAACGCACTGCAAAAGTTCACAAATACAGAAACGCGCTGCAAAAGTTCACAAATACAGAAAAGCACTGCAAAAGTTCACAAATACAGAAACGCACTGCAAAAGTTCACAAATACAGAAACGCGCTGCAAAAGTTCACAAATACAGAAACGCGCTGCAAAAGTTCACAAATACAGAAACGCGCTGCAAAAGTTCACAAATACAGAAACGCGCTGCAAAAGTTCACAAATACAGAAACGCGCTGCAAAAGTTCACAAATACAGAAACGCGCTGCAAAAGTTCACAAATACAGAAACGCACTGCAAAAGTTCACAACGCAAGCAAATACAGAAACGCACTGCAAAAGTTCACAAATACAGAAACGCGCTGCAAAGGTTCACAACGCAAGCAAATACAGAAACGCACTGCAAAAGTTCACAAATACAGAAACGCACTGCAAAAGTTCACAACGCAAGCAAATACAGAAACGCGCTGCAAAAGTTCACAAATACAGAAACGCACTGCAAAAGTTCACAACGCAAGCAAATACAGAAACGCGCTATAAAGGTTCACAACGCAAGCAAATACAGAAACGCGCTGCAAAAGTTCACAAATACAGAAACGCACTGCAAAAGTTCACAAATACAGAAACGCGCTGTAAAGGTTCACAACGCAAGCAAATACAGAAACGCGCTGCAAAAGTTCACAAATACAGAAACACACTGCAAAAGTTCACAACGCAAGCAAATACAGAAACGCGCTGCAAAGGTTCACAACGCAAGCAAATACAGAAACGCACTGCAAAAGTTCACAAATACAGAAACGCACTGCAAAAGTTCACAACGCAAGCAAATACAGAAACGCGCTGCAAAAGTTCACAAATACAGAAACGCACTGCAAAAGTTCACAACGCAAGCAAATACAGAAACGCGCTGCAAAAGTTCACAAATACAGAAAAGCACTGCAAAAGTTCACAAATACAGAAACGCACTGCAAAAGTTCACAACGCAAGCAAATACAGAAACGCGCTGCAAAAGTTCACAAATACAGAAACGCACTGCAAAAGTTCACAACGCAAGCAAATACAGAAACGCGCTATAAAGGTTCACAACGCAAGCAAATACAGAAACGCGCTGCAAAAGTTCACAAATACAGAAACGCACTGCAAAAGTTCACAAATACAGAAACGCACTGCAAAAGTTCACAAATACAGAAACGCACTGCAAAAGTTCACAAATACAGAAACGCGCTGCAAAAGTTCACAAATACAGAAACGCGCTGCAAAAGTTCACAAATACAGAAACGCGCTGCAAAAGTTCACAAATACAGAAACGCACTGCAAAAGTTCACAAATACAGAAACGCGCTGCAAAAGTTCACAACGCAAGCAAATACAGAAACGCACTGCAAAAGTTCACAAATACAGAAACGCGCTGCAAAAGTTCACAAATACAGAAACGCGCTGCAAAGGTTCACAACGCAAGCAAATACAGAAACGCGCTGCAAAGGTTCACAACGCAAGCAAATACAGAAACGCACTGCAAAAGTTCACAAATACAGAAACGCGCTGCAAAAGTTCACAACGCAAGCAAATACAGAAACGCACTGCAAAAGTTCACATATACAGAAACGCACTGCAAAAGTTCACAACGTAGGGCTGGGCGATATATTGCATGCGATTCTCACGCGCATTTCGTCAGTAAAGCCGGTTCCCTGATTACCTCTAAATTGCCATCACCTGCTTTCAAATGGAGCGGCATTTAATAGACAAAGCCGTAGATCACTGATAAGCCACGCAAAATCGGGTTCAGTATCGAAGTCGATTCATCTTCGATACTGAACGTGATTTTGCGTGGCTTCTCCGTGAACTACGGCTTTGTCTATTAAATGCCGCTCCATTTGAAAGCAGGTGATGGCGATTTAGAGGTAATCAGGGAACCGGCTTTACTGACGAAATGCGTGTGAGAATCGCATGCAATATATCGCCCAGCCCTATCACAACGCAAGCAAATACAGAAACGCGCTGCAAAAGTTCACAACAAGCAAATACAGAAACGCGCTGCAAAAGTTCACAAATACAGAAACGCACTGCAAAAGTTCACAACGCAAGCAAATACAGAAACGCACTGCAAAAGTTCACAACTCAAGCAAATACAGAAACGCGCTGCAAAAGTTCACAACGCAAGCAAATACAGAAACGCGCTGCAAAAGTTCACAAATACAGAAACGCGCTGCAAGTTCACAAATACAGAAACGCACTGCAAAAGTTCACAACGCGAGCAAATACAGAAACGCGCTGCAAAAGTTCACAACGCAAACAAATACAGAAATGCGCTGCAAATGTTCACAACGCAAGCAAATACAGAAACGCGCTGCAAAAGTTCACAACGCAAGCAAATACAGAAACGCGCTGCAAAAGTTCACAACTCAAGCAAATACAGAAACGCGCTGCAAAAGTTCACAACGCAAGCAAATACAGAAACGCGCTGCAAAAGTTCACAAATACAGAAACGCGCTGCAAGTTCACAAATACAGAAACGCACTGCAAAAGTTCACAACGCAAGCAAATACAGAAACGCGCTGCAAAAGTTCACAACGCAAGCAAATACAGAAACGCGCTGCAAAAGTTCACAACTCAAGCAAATACAGAAACGCGCTGCAAAAGTTCACAACGCAAGCAAATACAGAAACGCGCTGCAAAAGTTCACAAATACAGAAACGCGCTGCAAGTTCACAAATACAGAAACGCACTGCAAAAGTTCACAACGCGAGCAAATACAGAAACGCGCTGCAAAAGTTCACAACGCAAACAAATACAGAAATGCGCTGCAAATGTTCACAACGCAAGCAAATACAGAAACGCGCTGCAAAAGTTCACAACGCAAGCAAATACAGAAACGCGCTGCAAAAGTTCACAACTCAAGCAAATACAGAAACGCGCTGCAAAAGTTCACAACGCAAGCAAATACAGAAACGCGCTGCAAAAGTTCACAACGCAAGCAAATACAGAAACGCGCTGCAAAAGTTCACAACGCAAGCAAATACAGAAACGCGCTGCAAAAGTTCACAACGCAAGCAAATACAGAAACGCGCTGCAAAAGTTCACAACGCAAGCAAATACAGAAATGCGCTGCAAAAGTTCACAAATACAGAAACGCACTGCAAAAGTTCACAAATACAGAAACGCACTGCAAAAGTTCACAAATACAGAAACGCACTGCAAAAGTTCACAACGCAAGCAAATACAGAAACGCGCTGCAAAGGTTCACAACGCAAGCAAATACAGAAACGCACTGCAAAAGTTCACAAATACAGAAACGCGCTGTAAAGGTTCACAACGCAAGCAAATACAGAAACGCGCTGCAAAAGTTCACAACGCAAGCAAATACAGAAACGCGCTGCAAAGGTTCACAACGCAAGCAAATACAGAAACGCGCTGCAAAAGTTCACAAATACAGAAACGCACTGCAAAAGTTCACAACGCAAGCAAATACAGAAACGCGCTGCAAAGGTTCACAACGCAAGCAAATACAGAAACGTGCTGTAAAGGTTCACAACGCAAGCAAATACAGAAACGCGCTGCAAAAGTTCACAACGCAAGCAAATACAGAAACGCGCTGCAAAAGTTCACAACGCAAGCAAATACAGAAACGCGCTGCAAAAGTTCACAAATACAGAAACGCGCTGTAAAGGTTCACAACGCAAGCAAATACAGAAACGCGCTGCAAAAGTTCACAACGCAAGCAAATACAGAAACGCGCTGCAAAAGTTCACAAATACAGAAACGCGCTGTAAAGGTTCACAACGCAAGCAAATACAGAAACGCGCTGCAAAAGTTCACAACGCAAGCAAATACAGAAACGGCTGTAAAGGTTCACAACGCAAGCAAATACAGAAACGCGCTGCAAAAGTTCACAAATACAGAAACGCGCTGCAAAAGTTCACAAATACAGAAACGCGCTGTAAAGGTTCACAACGCAAGCAAATACAGAAACGCGCTGCAAAAGTTCACAACGCAAGCAAATACAGAAACACGCTGCAAAAGTTCACAAATACAGAAACGCACTGCAAAAGTTCACAACGCAAGCAAATACAGAAACACGCTGCAAAAGTTCACAAATACAGAAACGCACTGCAAAAGTTCACAACGCAAGCAAATACAGAAACACGCTGCAAAAGTTCACAACGCAAGCAAATACAGAAACACGCTGCAAAAGTTCACAACGCAAGCAAATACAGAAACGCGCTGCAAAAGTTCAAATACAGAAACGCGCTGCAAAAGTTCACAAACACAGAAACGCACTGCAAAAGTTCACAACGCAAGCAAATACAGAAACGCACTGCAAAAGTTCAAATACAGAAACGCACTGCAAAAGTTCACAACGCAAGCAAATACAGAAACGCGCTGCAAAAGTTCACAAATACAGAAAAGCACTGCAAAAGTTCACAAATACAGAAACGCGCTGCAAAAGTTCACAAATACAGAAACGCGCTGCAAAAGTTCACAAATACAGAAACGCGCTGCAAAAGTTCACAAATACAGAAACGCGCTGCAAAAGTTCACAAATACAGAAACGCACTGCAAAAGTTCACAACGCAAGCAAATACAGAAACGCGCTGCAAAAGTTCACAAATACAGAAACGCGCTGCAAAGGTTCACAACGCAAGCAAATACAGAAACGCACTGCAAAAGTTCACAAATACAGAAACGCACTGCAAAAGTTCACAACGCAAGCAAATACAGAAACGCGCTGCAAAAGTTCACAAATACAGAAACGCACTGCAAAAGTTCACAACGCAAGCAAATACAGAAACGCGCTATAAAGGTTCACAACGCAAGCAAATACAGAAACGCGCTGCAAAAGTTCACAAATACAGAAACGCACTGCAAAAGTTCACAAATACAGAAACGCGCTGTAAAGGTTCACAACGCAAGCAAATACAGAAACGCGCTGCAAAAGTTCACAAATACAGAAACGCACTGCAAAAGTTCACAACGCAAGCAAATACAGAAACGCGCTGCAAAGGTTCACAACGCAAGCAAATACAGAAACGCACTGCAAAAGTTCACAAATACAGAAACGCACTGCAAAAGTTCACAACGCAAGCAAATACAGAAACGCGCTGCAAAAGTTCACAAATACAGAAACGCACTGCAAAAGTTCACAACGCAAGCAAATACAGAAACGCGCTGCAAAAGTTCACAAATACAGAAAAGCACTGCAAAAGTTCACAAATACAGAAACGCACTGCAAAAGTTCACAACGCAAGCAAATACAGAAACGCGCTGCAAAAGTTCACAAATACAGAAACGCACTGCAAAAGTTCACAACGCAAGCAAATACAGAAACGCGCTATAAAGGTTCACAACGCAAGCAAATACAGAAACGCGCTGCAAAAGTTCACAAATACAGAAACGCACTGCAAAAGTTCACAAATACAGAAACGCACTGCAAAAGTTCACAAATACAGAAACGCGCTGCAAAAGTTCACAAATACAGAAACGCGCTGCAAAAGTTCACAAATACAGAAACGCGCTGCAAAAGTTCACAAATACAGAAACGCGCTGCAAAAGTTCACAAATACAGAAACGCGCTGCAAAAGTTCACAAATACAGAAACGCACTGCAAAAGTTCACAAATACAGAAACGCGCTGCAAAAGTTCACAACGCAAGCAAATACAGAAACGCGCTGCAAAAGTTCACAAATACAGAAAAGCACTGCAAAAGTTCACAAATACAGAAACGCACTGCAAAAGTTCACAACGCAAGCAAATACAGAAACGCGCTGCAAAAGTTCACAAATACAGAAACGCGCTGCAAAAGTTCACAAATACAGAAACGCGCTGCAAAGGTTCACAACGCAAGCAAATACAGAAACGCGCTGCAAAGGTTCACAACGCAAGCAAATACAGAAACGCGCTGCAAAAGTTCACAAATACAGAAACACGCTGCAAAAGTTCACAAATACAGAAACGCACTGCAAAAGTTCACAACGCAAGCAAATACAGAAACGCACTGCAAAAGTTCACAAATACAGAAACGCACTGCAAAAGTTCACAAATACAGAAACGCGCTGCAAAAGTTCACAACGCAAGCAAATACAGAAACGCACTGCAAAAGTTCACATATACAGAAACGCACTGCAAAAGTTCACAACGTAGGGCTGGGCGATATATTGCATGCGATTCTCACGCGCATTTCGTCAGTAAAGCCGGTTCCCTGATTACCTCTAAATTGCCATCACCTGCTTTCAAATGGAGCGGCATTTAATAGACAAAGCCGTAGATCACTGATAAGCCACGCAAAATCGGGTTCAGTATCGAAGTCGATTCATCTTCGATACTGAACGTGATTTTGCGTGGCTTCTCCGTGAACTACGGCTTTGTCTATTAAATGCCGCTCCATTTGAAAGCAGGTGATGGCGATTTAGAGGTAATCAGGGAACCGGCTTTACTGACGAAATGCGCGTGAGAATCGCATGCAATATATCGCCCAGCCCTATCACAACGCAAGCAAATACAGAAACGCGCTGCAAAAGTTCACAACAAGCAAATACAGAAACACGCTGCAAAAGTTCACAAATACAGAAACGCGCTGCAAAGGTTCACAACGCAAGCAAATACAGAAACGCACTGCAAAAGTTCACAAATACAGAAACGCGCTGCAAAGGTTCACAACGCAAGCAAATACAGAAACGCGCTGCAAAAGTTCACAAATACAGAAACGCGCTGCAAAAGTTCACAAATACAGAAACGCACTGCAAAAGTTCACAACGCGAGCAAATACAGAAACGCGCTGCAAAAGTTCACAACGCAAACAAATACAGAAATGCGCTGCAAATGTTCACAACGCAAGCAAATACAGAAACGCGCTGCAAAAGTTCACAACGCAAGCAAATACAGAAACGCGCTGCAAAAGTTCACAACGCAAGCAAATACAGAAACGCGCTGCAAAAGTTCACAACGCAAGCGAATACAGAAATGCGCTGCAAAAGTTCACAAATACAGAAACGCACTGCAAAAGTTCACAAATACAGAAACGCACTGCAAAAGTTCACAACGCAAGCAAATACAGAAACGCGCTGCAAAAGTTCACAACGCAAGCAAATACAGAAACGCGCTGCAAAAGTTCACAACTCAAGCAAATACAGAAACGCGCTGCAAAAGTTCACAACGCAAGCAAATACAGAAATGCGCTGCAAAAGTTCACAACGCAAGCAAATACAGAAATGCGCTGCAAAAGTTCACAACGCAACAGAAACGCGCTGCAAAAGTTCACAACGCAAGCAAATACAGAAACGCGCTGCAAAAGTTCACAACGCAAGCAAATACAGAAACGCGCTGCAAAAGTTCACAACGCAAGCAAATACAGAAACGCGCTGCAAAAGTTCACAACTCAAGCAAATACAGAAACGCGCTGCAAAAGTTCACAACGCAAGCAAATACAGAAACGCGCTGCAAAAGTTCACAACGCAACAGAAACGCGCTGCAAAAGTTCACAACGCAAGCAAATACAGAAACGCGCTGCAAAAGTTCACAACGCAAGCAAATACAGAAACGCGCTGCAAAAGTTCACAACTCAAGCAAATACAGAAACGCGCTGCAAAAGTTCACAACGCAAGCAAATACAGAAACGCGCTGCAAAAGTTCAAATACAGAAACGCGCTGCAAAAGTTCACAAATACAGAAACGCGCTGCAAAAGTTCACAACGCAAGCAAATACAGAAACGCGCTGCAAAAGTTCACAACGCAACAGAAACGCGCTGCAAAAGTTCACAACGCAAGCAAATACAGAAACGCGCTGCAAAAGTTCACAATGCAACAGAAACGCGCTGCAAAAGTTCACAACGCAAGCAAATACAGAAACGCGCTGCAAAGCTTCACAACGCAAGCAAATACAGAAATGCGCTGCAAATAGGCCTACTCACAACACAAGCAACCAATAGAAACAAAGAAAAATATAGCTGCAAGCAGCAATTCGGGGCCAAGTCCCAGAAGGGGCAGTAGCGCAATACGGAGCAGGAAGAGCAAAAACAGCAGAAATTGAATGTACATGCAAAACAGCTGGTTCAGAAGGACAGGTGGAAATGAAATGAAAATCAATAGAAGTTCAGAGAATGAACAGGGAATGAACTAAAAACACTTGTATCTCATTCAAGAGGAATAAAGATTAGTACAATGCTTATTTGGATAAAAAAGGTATCAAAATGACTCATTACACACAATTGTATAAAGGCACCCCACACGGGATTCGAACCCACGACCTCCGAGTCCAGTGTCCATTCCTCATCTCATTGCACCACTGTGCAGGTGAATGTTGGCACACCTGCCGAAGTTCATTAGTTCATGTGAAAATGAACTCAAAATGAAGAATTTTTATAAAACTGCACTGAATGTTATATTTAATAACTACTTTAGATCATTCTGCAGCTCATCATGCTGTAGCGCAATACAGAGCAGGAAGAGGAAAAACAGCAGAAAATGAACAAACATGAAACAGCTGGTTCAGAATTACGGGCGAAAATGAACTCAGAATGTACATAAGCTTAGATGAAAATGAACACAGCATGAAACAAAAAGCATTTATTTCTAATCCAAGAGGCAGTAAAGGAATCAAAACACACTATTTCATAAAACCGTTCCACCTGGGATTCGAACCCACTATCTTGGGGTGCAGAGCTCATCAGGTAACTGGCTTTACACATTGAGCTACTTGAGGATGCACATTCAACAATCTGTGGAAGAGAACTTTTAGTGTAAGAAAGAATTTACAAAAAAGCATTACTTAGCATGCTAACCATATTAGCATGCTAAGCTAACTTAATGCTAATGAAGCTCATGGTTAACTTGATAGCTGAAGAGCCACATTAAAGAGAATGACAACTGGTTAGCATGCTAAGCAATTAGCATGCTAAGCTAACTAGCATAAGACAACAAACACAAGCAGGGTCACATTCAGAGATGAATATCTTGGGAATGGTAGCGAATATCAAAAATCCGTTCAGTCATTTCTGTGCGGCTTGGTCCAAAGATCACCTGAGCTGATTTTGGACAAAATTGGACAAAAATTGTAGGAGGAGTAGTGAAAAAATGGAATACTGTACTTTTCAAAATGGCCACTACTGTACTGGGTGGAGTCTTAATGTAAGATATTGAATGTGATCAGTATGAAGAGAGGAATCAGTTCTATTGACATTCATTTTTCTGGAACAAAGGGTTCAAAAGTTATAACCTTTACAAAAGTGAATATTTGAACTGGTGGTGGCGCTATAGACTTAGTCCTAGATACTCCAAAGTTGGTCAAATTACTTTTAATTACTATCACTACAAGCATGCCAAATTTGATAATTTTCCTTCTTATGGTTCATTGATTACCATACAGGGGGAAGAAGAATAACTACGAATTTGGACATAAAGGAATTGCATGTGATAGCTTCAGATTAGACCAGTTTTAGGCAGAATGCCTAGAACAGACACAAGTTCTGCATCTTTTCCTGCCACAGTACCTCATGCGGTATGGGCATGTGTCACACTGAGTTTCGAACCCACGATGCAGAGCATTCGGGATCCGTGGCGTAACACATTGAGCAAATCAGCCATGCAAGTTCATCAGTATGCTAAGCAGAGGTTTCAGTGTGAGAAAGAGTTCACAAAAAAAAAAAAGCTTCATAGCATGTTAACCATATTAGTATGCAAAGTTATTTAATGCCAACTAAGTTTTGGTTAACCTGTTGACTGAAGACCACATTAGAAAGAATAGCAATAGTTTAGCATGCTAAGCAATTACTGTGCTAAGCTAACTAGTATAAGACAACAAACACAAGCAAGGTCACATTCAGAGATGAATATCTCGGGAATGGTAGCGAATATCAAAAATCCGTTCAGTCATTTATGTGCGGCTCGGTCCAAAGATCATCTGAGCTGATTTTGGACAAAATTGACCAAAATTTGTGGGAGGAGTAGCGAAAAAACTGTTTTTGATTTAATTCAATATGGCAGACAGGTACATTTAAGGAAAATGACAAATGACACATTGTCGGAATCGGCATAAACCAGGGAATAAAATGACATAAAGCAGACAAATTTTGGATAATGTTTTCAAAAGTTATAAGCAATTTTGCAAAAATCATTATATCTGTGGAACACTAGGTGGCGCTGTGCTGAAACTTCTCATGTACCTTCAGGACACTCTGATGGTCATATGTACCAAATTTTGTGATGATATGTCAAATTGTTTAAAAGTTATTGCAATTTATGACAAAATTCAAAATGGCGGACACGTGGTTCATCCGATGTTGACGAATTTGATATCCTCGGATTCGGCATGGCACAGGGAATCCATAGACACCAGATCTTGATTTTCTAATAAAGTGTTCAAAAGTTATTGGCCAAAATAGCCATTTTTCAGATCTCATGACCTGTAGGTGGCGCTGTTCCCAAATTTGGCATGGAACCTCAGATCATGGTCTTGATCAAGTGTACCAATTTTAGTTTTGATTGCTCAAAGTTTGGCCGAGATACAGCCTCTATAGCAATTTTGGGTCAACCTCGTTAACTTCGTGACATCATAACTTTTGAACAAAGATGAATAAAAAAAATCTGTTCAGTCATTTCTGTGCGGCTCAGACCAAAGATCACCTGATCAAAGTTTGGACAAAATTGGACAAATTTTGAAGGAGGAGTAGCGAAAAAACGGAATACTGTACTTTTCAAAATGGCCACTACTGTACTGGGTGGAGACTTAATGTAAGATATTGAATGTGATCAGTATGAAGAGAGGAATCAGTTGTATTGACATTCATTTTTCTGGAACAAAGGGTTCAAAAGTTATAACCTTTACAAAAGTGAATATTTGAACTGGTGGTGGCACTATAGACTTAGTCCTAGATACTCCAAAGTTGGTCAAATTACTTTTAATTACTATCACTACAAGCATGCCAAATTTGATAATTTTCCTTCTTATGGTTCATTGATTACCATACAGGGGGAAGAAGAATAACTACGAATTTGGACATAAAGGAATTGCATGTGATAGCTTCAGATTAGACCAGTTTTAGGCAGAATGCCTAGAACAGACACAAGTTCTGCATCTTTTCCTGCCACAGTACCTCATGCGGTCTGGGCATGTGTCACACTGAGTTTCGAACCCACGATGCAGAGCATTCGGGATCCGTGGCGTAACACATTGAGCTAATCAGCCATGCAAGTTCATCAGTATGCTAAGCAGAGGTTTCAGTGTGAGAAAGAGTTCACAAAAAAAAAGCTTCATAGCATGTTAACCATATTAGTATGCAAAGTTATTTAATGCCAACTAAGTTTTGGTTAACCTGTTGACTGAAGACCACATTAGAAAGAATAGCAATAGTTTAGCATGCTAAGCAATTACTGTGCTAAGCTAACTAGCATAAGACAACAAACACAAGCAAGGTCACATTCAGAGATGAATATCTCGGAAATGGTAGTGAATATCAAAAATCTGTTCAGTCATTTCTGTGCGGCTCGGTCCAAAGATCATCTGAGCTGATTTTGGACAAAATTGACCAAAATTTGTAGGAGGAGTAGCGAAAAAACTGTTTTTCATTTACTTCAATACGGCAGACAGGTACATTTAAGGAAAATGACAAATGATACATTGTCGGAATCTGCATAAGCCAGGGAATAAAATGACATGAAGCATACACATTTTGGAAAGTGTTTTCAAAAGTTATAAGCGTTTTTGAAATAATCATTACATCTGTGGAACAGTAGGTGGCGCTGTGCTGAAACTTCTCAGGTACCTTCACGACCTTCTAAAGGTCATACATACCATTTTTTGTGAAGATATGTCAAATTGTTTAAAAGATATCGCAATTTATGACAAAATTCAAAATGGCGGACACGTGATTCATCCAATATTGACAGAATCGGTATCGTCGGATTCGGCATGATCCAAGGAATCCATAGACACCAGGATCTTGATTTTCTGACAAACTGTTCAAAAGTTATTGGCCAAAATAGCCATTTTTCATATCTCATGACCTGTAGGTGGCGCTGTTCCCAAGTTTGGCATAGACCCTCAGACCATGGTTCTGATGAAGGGTACCAATTTTTGTTTCGATTGCTCAAAGTTTGGCCGAGATACAGCCTCTATACTAATTTTGGGTCGACCTCGTTAACTTCGTGACATCATAACCTTTGAACAAAGATGAATAAAAAAAATCTGTTCAGTCATTTCTGTGCGGCTCAGTCCAAAGATAATCTGATCAAAGATTGGACAAAATTGGACAAATTTTGAAGGAGGAGAAGCGAAAAAAACAAATACTGTACTTTTCAAAATGGCCGCTACTGTAATGGGTGGAGACTTAATGTAAGAAGTTGAATAGCATCAGCATGAAGAGACGAATCAGATGAACTAAATTTAATTTTTCTATGACAAACAGTTCAAATGTTAAAACCGTTAGAATGTTGAAATTTTGAACTGGTGGTGGCGCTATAGAGTTGGTTCTAGAGACTCCAAATTTGGTCCAATCACTATTCATGAGCATCTCTACAACTGTGCCAAATTTCATCATTTTCTCATGTTCCGTTGATAGGGCTGCCATAGACTGCCATAGAGGAAGAATAATAATAATAAAAGGGAAAACGTACAATTACAATAGGGGCTACAGCCCCTTCGGGGCTTGGCCCCTAATAATGACAAATGTATTAAAGATACAGCTCTTGAAAGCTTTTAAGTAAACATTGTATGCACCCTTGGGGCTAATTCAAATTCTTTGGAATAATCATTCCCTTAAAGAAAACATTTCAACATTTTAGAAAACATTTTAAAAAAATAAAATAATCTCTATAACACAATCACATAATAAATTTCACCCAATTCAAATGAACATTTCTCTATTTCTCTATTATAAAAACAATTTTCAAAGCTCACAGCTTTCTGTATTTCAGTTAATTCAGTTAAATCCAATGCAGTCCAGTTGTAGAACACAGTTCAAATGTGTAACAAGCGTTTCAACTTTCAGTTCATTCTCTCCGTTTATTCAAATTTCCATTCTGCTTTTACCCCTTAATCCGCAGGTTTCTGAATAAACAAGGAAACATCTTACTCGTGTCGAATCATTGTCGTCCGATGGCAGTGTAAAATTATGTGTCTTCCGAAAAGGTTGTTTCCCCGGTAATCCTGATGACCGATGGCGCAGCACACTCAGGATCTCAGGGCAACCTCCCTTTTCATACTCCGAATCCCCGGGAAAGTCAAGAAACACGCAAGTCATACATGTTGTAACTCCAATTAGACTCGTGTGCACAGAAAGATGCATGCCAGTATCAAGTTCTTTTTAACGCTTGGACAAACAATACCAAAGAATTATGCCAAAATGCCAGTTTTGTTGATTATCCTCATTAGTTAAATGAACTTAAGAGAGATGTGAGAAAATGAGATGCGTGTCAGATCAGCGTCATAATTGGCAGCAGCAGGTCTTAAAGTCACAGCCTGATAAACCTGTTGCTGTAATGTCTGTCATTAATGTTAATCAAAGAACAAAGGTAACAGAGAAAATAAGGATTATTCTATATTTAATCTATGCAGTAAAGACTGTAAAGTGTTTGATTATTTTATTCAATTTCTGTATATTTCCTACCTTTTAGACACAGGTAAATTTATTATAATGGCCTGGCTTCACAGACAGGGCTTGGCCTAAACCAGGATTAGGCCTAAGTTCAATTAGGATGGTGTAACAGGGTGGTGTTAGAAAATAACGTGTAAGAATGATGTGCATAAGATCGTGAGCATGTTATATTTGATTTTTCTATAGGCCTGTGTATTTCAATTAATGTGATGAAAATGCTGACGTTGGATTTTGTTTTTGTGTAGGGTGCCACTACCATGTTTGTATAGCTCTGAAGTGTATTGTTTCACCCTAGATGTGTGCCCTAACCTTTGTCATTTAAGAAAATTAGTACAAATTGACACTTTATTTTAGTTTGCTAAAGTTTTAGTTTAATATTCCTGTGAAATCCGAGTTTGGAGATTATACGCTGTTATAGTGACCCCGTGTGGTGAATTGAGTATTGCTGTCTTTGGTTTGTTAAGTGATACTGAATGCCTGTTATTTGTGAAACTATTCATTCAGTATTTTTTTTAAAAGACCACAACAAAGAAACTCCAAACAACTGATTGAGTTGAACAAAATAAATCACCAAAATATAAAACGTGATTCAGTGTCAATTGATTTCTTTTTGTTAACTGGCAACATTTAAGTAGATTTTATAAACATACACTTAGAAAATAACATCACTGGTGTGCATCTTGAGACAAAACAATGGCACTGACATATTTTAAGACATGTCAGTACAAGTTGCTTTTAGTTATTCTCTTTCTTTTTAAAAAAAAAATAAAAAATTTGTAAGTTGTTTCTACATTAATATGGAGAATAACTGTGAAATTATTTTAAAAAATATAAAATTATTTTAACCAAAACATATAAATATAAAAAACTTCAATGTTTCTATTGATGATTAATTACAGAAAAAAATGTTTAATTATTTTTTTTTAATCAGTTGACAGCACTAATAAAAACACATTTATTAAGATGTATAATCAAAAGAAAACCCAACTGATGACTGAACCAATCAAATCTTTTCAAATGTGAGAAACTGATCTGAAGCTGTACAATCATTCTTCAACCTAGACTTATTTCCTCTATGCAGTTACCCAGCAAACATCTCTTTCTGACTGGAAACACCACAGAGCTGTAAATGACACCTTAACCACATAGAGAACGAGCTGAACTCACACTCACAGCATTTTGATTTATTTGTTGATTTTTTTAAAAATTATTATTATGATTGTATTATGATTTTTTTATTATTTTATATGAACATTGTAGATTAATATAAAAGTAGGAGAACCACTTCTAGAAGTAAAAGAACAACTAAGCTGTTTTTTTTCAATACACAGATCATATGGCTTCTGTTAAGACAGTTAAAGGGTTAGTTCACCCAAAAATTAATATGAACAGCAGTGCTAAATTGCTCACAGCATCATATAATAACAACACAAAATGTATGAATCAAACTCACAAGACTGCCGACCGTTTTTTTTTTTCCACGCATCATTTTATTATATCCATGTATGTACAGTTAAATCATATAAAACAGTCATGTCTGTCTTGCCTGCACTCGAGACGGTGACGTGAGCTCCAGAGAGCTTCATTCCTATTGGCTGTCGCTTGTGAAATTCGCTCCTGATTTGCATAAAGTTGAAATATCTGAACTTTTGTCGCTTGTCTCTCGTCGCTTGCCACGCCTACATTCCGTCGCCAACGGTCACTGTCGCTCTTGTCGCCGGAAGTCGCCAGCGCTCCATTGAAATGAATGGGATCCTGTCGCTGCTTGTCGCTGGCGGTGTGAACGGGGCTTTAGACCTTTGTTTATCTTCGGAACACAATAAAATCCGATGGCTCAGTAAGACCTCCATTGCCAGCAAGATAATTAACACTTTCAATGCCCAGAAAGCTACTTAAGACGTATTTAAAACAGTTCATTTGATTACAGTGGTTCAACCTTAATGTTCTGAAGCAACGAGAATACATTTTGTGCGCCAAAAAAACAAAATAATGACTTTATTCAACAATATATAGTGATAGCCGATTTCAAAACACTGCTTCATGAAGCTTCGAAGCTTTACGAATCTTTTGTTTCGAATCAGTGGTTCAGAGCGTGTATCAAACTGCCAAAGTCAAGCCCCCCCCAGTGGTGAACGATTGAAATTTCGAAACACTTATGACATAACAAAGCCTCGTTTACTGAAATCGTGACTTTCACGCTCCAAACCACTCCGGATTTTAATTTGTGTTCTGAAGATGAACGGAGGTCTTACTGGTGTGGAACGACATGAGGGTGGGTAATTAATGAGGGAATCACTTTCATCACACGGCGGATGACTGACCCTCCTCTGCTGGCAACTCACTTTCCATATGTAACCGAGATGTTCCCTTTCTGCCAGTCACTCTCGACGTCACGTCGGAGAAGACAGATGAATTGGGAATCCCTACCAAAGCGTCATTGATGCTGCCCCTTCCAGTGCCCAGCATAAGCCTCCTGATCCCTCCGTGCCTTTGGGAGATGGGACAGGGCTTACACAGAGAAGGCGATCACTGCCACTCAGTGAACTTCGACAACACTGAGAAAGTATAAGAAAAGGCTTTCTCATAAGAAAAGGTGTCAAAGACCATAGGAAAAGGGATGCTGCAGAGGCCACATCCTCCACTGGAGGTTCTAACATGTGGCAGAGAAGGCAGAGCGGACTCTGCCAAAGGAAAGACACAGGTTTCCGATTAGGAGCTATACCATGTACAAATACACATATGGGACCCCCTTCAGGGTCACTACGCCACATCTGGCTGCTGAGGGTGATGGAGGAACCTACAGGGTTTGCCCTCTGGAGCAAAATAAGCACACATTAAGATGCAGCAAGCCAACACTAGGACAGGGCCTCTCAGTGCCTCTACCTGTTTGAGGTGAGAAGGCAGGAGGATATCGGCTCAACAGGAAGGCTATATAATCTAGCAAACGTGTTTGGTCCCAAGAGGGTATGAAGGACACTGATGTAACGAAATGTAGCGGTTAATAATCAATTTATGGATGAAATATGAATATAATAATTCATAAGGTTATGAATAAATTATGATTCATATATCGACCCAACGGGGAATTAAACATATATCGTGAATCAATTACAACGAATTATAATCAATTACATATATGATTAGTTCTGGTTTAATAATTATTCAGAGAAACTGTTCGTTTGTCCAGCAAACTAAGTCCCTCACAGAATATTATAAACAAAGTTATCTGGCCATGAAAACAACCTGCTATTATAACATCAAAGAATAAAACGATCGAAAAACGTTAAAGTGACTTGGGTTTTCAGCTGAAAGAACAAACAGAACAATCGAGCATGAATAACGTTTTAATATATGCAAACTACGAATACAGAGGTTATACATCTAAATATATATACAAGAAAATACACACCTATGTACAAGAATAGAAGTAGAGAAGGAAAGAGAGAGAAGGCAAGTAGCAAACTCACAACCAGTCCTAAGCCAGCACGGAAATCAGTTTCATCATCTAAGATTGAGAAACGGCAGTATACTTGCATTGGTTGCGTGTGTCGAATTTCAGGTTAGCGCTGGTGCAGTTCGTTGGCTTCCTCCGTTCAGCGGGAAGGTTTGAACTGAGGACGAGAGTGAGTTTCGCTGGAAGATGGCGATCCCGAAGCTGAGCGCGATGACAGCGCGTGGTCACCGGAGGGGTCCGGGAAAAACGTGCACGAGATGCTCGTGAGACAATCGGGAGAGAACACACAGAAATTGTGCGTCTTTGCTTTTATGACAGATAAGCCGACACACCTCCTTGAGGTGGGGTAGCCAATAACATGGGTGCAAAGTTGGCGGGAAAGCTTTTCCTTTGTTTGGCCTCACGACTTAATCTGCATGATTTATGACTCTCAGATCAGATCTCCAAATGGAGTGCGTTCTTCACAGTATCATTAAACACATAGAAAAATGCATTTATCAGCGGTGTGACATATCTCAGTGAATAGCTCGTGTCCGGAGCTTTACGGAGAGACCAAACTCGATAGGTCAGAAAGGCATAGGAGAGAAGCTATGGTTTACAGACAAAATTATATCGTTAAAATGCACACTAGCACAAATACACTCATTTAAACACTAGGAAACATGCATAGGCCCTAAAAATATATGAAATATATATTTCAGCATAGTGGTAGTTTACAAATACAGTTCAAAATGTATGATTGTGTGTTTCTGTGTCTGTCTGTGTGTGTGTTTTTGTGTGTCCCTGTGTGTGTGGGGTGTTGGAATGTGGATCTGGTCAGTCTCTGGGGGGGTTTTACAACCCAGTCCAGCATGCTAAAAGCGTTCTGAACATTCCAAAGTTTATTGATTATCCTGATACGTGTACATACGCTACACTGAGGAGGATTTAAAGTAGCCCAATTCTGCTGGAAACAGCAGACTTGACAACACTGTTTCAGGAGGCGGGACTCAGACCTATTAACCACTTGTAAAAGATTTTTAGTCTAAATGAGATGTTTCCTGGTTTAATGAAATAATATATAAAACCTCAAGACACAATCGAACAACAGTGGTTATATATAAATATATTTTATATAATTATTGCTAGGGACAAATCAGTGTCACTGGATTTGGTAGGGACATGTCCCTAGCGTCCCTAATAAATTTTACGCCCCTGATATGCAGTTAAATGTATTAACAGAAAAGAAAAAAAATAAATAAATAAAAATAAATCCAACAGAAAAAAAAACAGTGAACAGAAAGAATACACCAAAACATACAGCCATGTAGGTCAAGACACTCAAAGGTGTTCATACACAGGGCAACTTTTTGAGCAATGTTGTCGGGCAATGTTGCTTGGGCACTTTCCCATTGAGAATGAGCATCGGGATACTATAGATACAACTGTTAGCCTGGATAAGTTGAATTTACTTAAAAAATTTGAGGAAACTGGTTGCCCTAAAAAAATTAAGTAATGTGAACTTAATAATTCGAGTTCATTTAACTTAAAATGTTTTGTAATATTAATTACTTTGTAGTTATTACACATAGTATATTTAAGTTCAATGTACTAAGCAAGTTAACTTGCCACCAATCAAAATGCATCCATGCCATGCATTGCTGCATGAATTAATTATGAGCTGAATTGTCTTAGTAATTTTCTTTATTCTCACTATTTAAATTTAGCTGTTTTTCTGTGACTTTTTAGTAGCTTGTTTTCTAATGTTCAGAGTTGATCTGTTTATCAGAATATGTTACTTGTCACCGTTGTTGAGATTCATATGCTGATTCTTGATGTCTGCGTGTGCCTAAACTAATATATATATAATATTTTTTTGTGATAAGGACAACTCTAAAAAAAAAATTGTACTGTATAAAGTCAAGGGTTCAAGAGCTCAACTAAAACAAACCCTGACCTCGATGATGGTAACTTAAAAATTGTGATTTTCTCCTTTAGTGAAAAACTATAAAAAGGTAAATGTTTGGAAAAAATGTCTAGAACAGCCAAAACAAATGTTCCTAGTGCTCATCAACAGCTCCTTGAATTCACACACACCACAACAAAATGGCGTCATTACCTGCGGCAAACCAGTGTGTAGGCGTGGTCAGGAGAAAAACTTCATAATTTAACTTACATTTATTAACACATTCAAATACCCACAAATTAGTAGAATATACTTATATTTTATAAGTAATGCAAACAAACTTAAATATTTTAAGTATATTGTAATTATATTTTTAAGTAAATATAAAATCCGGGCTAAGAGTGTAGTTCGTGCAATTTTTTGAGATCCTCTAATCAGAATGCCAGCAGCCGATCACGGCTTGGGGATCTTAGAAAAAAAATGTAAACGAGATCGGAAAGCCTCTCAGTGTGAACTTATATCTTATTATGCTGGTAAGTTGTCATGTGTCAACCCAAAACAGGGAATTTACCTCATTTAATGCTTAAAATACCAACAAGTACCCAATTTAAAGTACATAGGCTGTAATTTATATATCGAACGCATTCTGTTTAACATAGGCGTAGGCTGTAGAGAGTATGGCACGTGAAAGTAGCTTTTGACGCAATCGAACCGGGTTCGGATCCGCCTTTTGCCAAACTTGCTCTTCTCCCTTTTCTTGTCACAAATCAGATCGGAAAGGCATTTATATTTAATAAAAAATGAAGAAAATATTTGAAAAGTTGAAATAAAGTGCCTCACAAGTGTTTATTAATAAAGTATTTATTGGGTTAGCAATAGATTTGCTCCTCTCTGATTGGTTACTTCGTTCTTCGTTGCCCTAATTAGTTGCTCTGTGTTTCATCAGGTTGCCCGTTGACGGCAACATTGCCCAGCAACATTGCTCAAAAAGTTGCCCCGTGTATCATCACCTAAAGAATTGCACGACATGATCAGCAGGCACGAGAACTCATACCCAGATGCTGCTATTGTTATCTTAGGAGACTTTAACCATGGTGATCTCTGGAAAAGCATCCCTAAATTCCACCATGTTGTTAACTTCCCCACCTGGGAAAACAGCACTTTAGACTAATGCTATAGCAACATTAGAAATGCTTATACTGTTGTCTCCAAGCCTCATTTTGGGAAATGTGATCACCTTGCTATTCTGCTACAGCCCACTTACAACAGGAGGCTCACAACTTAGAGGAGACTGCACTCCAGGTGACACACTTACAGGTCCTTAGCTCTGAGGACGGTGTACCCCCTACAAGGCCATGGGACCTGATCGTGTGACTCAGAGAGTTCTAAAGGCCTGTGCAGAACAGCTGGTGGGGGTGTACTCAGACCCATGGCACTTACACAGGTTGACATAAAGAGTCTGGAGAGGTTGGTCCTACAACACATAAATTCTGTAGTACCAGACACAGTGGACCCTCCTCAGTTTGCCTACCACTCAAACAGATTAGTGGATGAAGCAGTGGCACTGGCACTTCACGACATCCTGCAGCACCTGGACACTCACAATAGCACGGCTATTGTTCCTGGATTACATGATCATGCCAGTGAAGCTGACCGTTAAGCTGGCAGACCTGGGAGTACCAGCACCCACCTGTAACTGGATTCTGAACTTCCTTACAGACACGCCACAGGTGGTGAGGATGGGAAAGAAGGTCTCAGCTTAGCTCACAGTGCGCACAGGAGCCCCACAGTACTGCTGCCTCAGCCCCAAACTCTTCTTACTGAACACACATGACTGCCAATGACTGTGCCTCCACCCTGGACAATAATATCATCATTAAGCATGCAGATGATACAACCATTCTTGAGCTCATTAGATGGTGGTATGAGTCATCATACAGGGATCTGGTTCACATGATCACCGTCTATGGAGAGCAGTGACGGATTAATGCATGGGCCTACCGGCACTAGACTTGAGGGGGGGCCCATACATGGGGGCAGGCCCGGCACTATGGCGTTTATTTCCACCAGATATAATTTGTGACCCCAGTTTTCTTAACAAATGTGAATTATTTAATCCATTAACAGATAAATAGTTGGCGGATCATGTGGGTTCCGTCTGAGTGCAGCTAATTCATAAGGTCTGTTCGACTTCATATGCCGCAGCGCAGACCGATCAGCACCTGACTTGAAGCAGTGCATGCCATCAAAGCAGAGTGGTTCGCGATCAGATGACTGATTACAGTCTAGCGGTTTCTCCAGGGTGGCTGCACGAGCTCTGATGACGACAGCTAATTAATGTTTGACAGACTCACAGACTCACAAATTATTCTGACACCTTCAACTGACCCTTAGCAAAGACTTGCCCCCCTTAGTTACTGTTGCTTTGTCTGACAAGCCATGGCGCGGTCACGCCACACAGAGTGAAAAATACATCGCAGAGCAAAGAGGACACTGACAACACGTCGACAGACAAGACAAAGCAGGTTACTTATGATATTAAACAAAGTCCCAGCTTTCAAACTGTGTAGTTTTTTTAAGAAATTCAAACAATAAAAACCGTTTTGTGGCTCTTTAATGTGTCGTCACAGATTGCTGTAGCGCCTCAGCTCAAGAGGCTAGTAAACGATCATCTCTTCTTACTAGTTAATTACAGTTTTTTCCAATTGCTAACACACAATTTTTCAAACTAGTCTGGTTTTATCAAAACACTTAACACAATTCACAAAACCACACACCCAAACTGCAAAATACCTCATATATCCTGCAAAATGAAGCACTGCAACCGAAACTACACAGAGCATTATCAAAATCAAACTTTTGCATGAAATTGCACACACTTCATTCATATTACCAGATTTTTGCCTAACCACCTACACACTGTTGGGCATAATGAAAAGCACCCCCATCTTTAGTATGCTTTGCCATAATACTAAAATATGTATCAGATTGTTCACATGCACAGAAATATTTGCAGATACACACACATGCTGTTGCAACATTTTTATTTTTTTTCCTTCACTACAGTAAACAAGTCAGTGCAACATAAGCACAGCAGATATATTTACATGGGACTGAACAAAAATATTCTTACAAAAAAAGTAAACTGAAAAAGAATTTCTGAAAAAAAAAAATATTACAGTAAAAAAAACAAAAAACAAAAAAAAGGCAAGAAAAATAATTAGGCAGCATCTTGCCGCACAGCCGGGTCTGGCCACAACGCCTCGTCAACATCACAGGCAATATCTTCCCTTGCCAGACATCGAGGGAAGAAGCGCCTTGAGTGCCTTATCCATCCCTGAATTGCACCCACATCAATCTCATCACATGCCTCTTCCATGGCCTGCACAAGAGGCATGCGCACAAAGGGCTGCCGGTCGTATACCTTCCACCGCCATGCCGAAAAGAATTCTTCTATGGGGTTCAGAAATGGTGAGTATGGTGGGAGGTATTGCATGAGAAATGTTGGGTGGTCAGCAAACCAGTTTTGGACTGGGGCTGCACGATGAAAGCTCACGTTGTCCCATACTACAACGTACCGGTTTCTTTGATGGTCTGCATCATTCATACGCTCTGGTGGTATGAGAATGTTGTGAAGTCTGTCCAGAAATGTGAGAATATGGGCTGTGTTGTATGGTCCAAGTTTGGCATGACGGTGGAGGACACCATGCATATTGGAGATGGCAGCGCACATTGTGATGTTTCCACCACGTTGGCCAGGAACATCTATAATGGCTCTGTGGCCAATGAGGTTTCTCCCTCTTCTTCTGGTCTTTGCTAGGTTGAACCCAGCCTCATCTATAAAGATGAACTCATGTGGGATTGCATGAGCATCCATTTCCAGTACTCCCTGAAAACAAAGAACAAAAATCACTCAATATGGTGTTATCCAGTACACTGGGAAACAATGTTGTGTGTAGTGTACTGCAGTCAATATAGTACTTACATCCACATATGCTCGTCTGAACTCTTTGTTTCTTTGAGAGTTTCTCTCAAACGGCACCTTATAAAGTTATTTCATTCTGATTTGGTTTCGCTTGAGAATGCGAGCCAATGTGGACAGACTAACTCGTTGAATGTTGTTGAATAAGGTGTTGTCTTGGATGATGTGGCTTTGAATTTCTCGTAATCGGATTTCATTATTTTCCAAAACCAAGTTTACAATGGCAGCTTCCTGTACCCCGGTGAACATTTGGCCCCTTCCTCCACCATGGTGTCGTCTCTCAGTCCTTTAGAAAAAATAAAATAAAAATATATATAGGGCTTGGACAATGCAGCCTAAATATTTTCCCCCACAGTAGAGTACATTGTACAGGAAACTTGTACAGTTCATGAATGGCTGATGTCATACACTAAGTAAACAGGTGTCACCCAACTGATACACTATGACATGGGGTATACTACATGTGTACTACATGAAATTTTGGTTACATACCTGTTCTCCAGTCTAAAGGTCCGGATGACAGAGGCGACAGTAAAACGGCTCAAGTTTGGCTGCACTCTCTGTCCAGCCTCACGCATTGTCAACCCATGGTTGATGACATGATCTACTAAGGTTGCTCTGATTTCATTTGAAAGTGTTTGTCTTCTTTGGCCATGAACTCCTCTACCTGCTCTACCCCTACCTCTCACTCTTCCTCCCCCTCTTATTCTCAACCTCCCTCTTCCTCTTCCTCTTCCTCTTCCTCTCTCTGCAATGTCTTCCATTGTTGTTGTAAAAAAAAAAAGGTTCTCACCTGTGGTCTTTTCATAGTGCTTACATCCTGATTGAAGTGTTAACAATTAACCACTGAGGTGTTTGGCCAGGTGGCACATGTAACTGGCCAATTAGCTCATGTAGTGTCATTTTGAATGGCAGTGTTTTGAAATGGCAAACATGTGACTTTATGTCAGATTGTTGTGTCTTATGCAGAGAACTGTATTTAGTGAATTTAAAAAGTGCTATTTTGAAATGCAAAATGTGTGTAAAACAGAAAAGGTGTTTAGACTTTTGGAGACTTGAGAAGAAGTTTTGCTCTCTGTGTGTCAGTTTAAATAATTGTGCTGTGCATGTCATTTTAGTGTGTTAGCAATTGGAAAAAACTGTAATAGCATCAAATAAACATGAATGTACATGAGAAGGAATGTTGTTTCAAATGCGGAAAGACGTCAGTACACACCATTTTTCACATTTAAGTCCACGGAGGTTAATCATCTAACTTCTGACTGCTTTGTCGGACAAAATGGTGGATTCGGCGTTCTGATTGGTAAGATCGCTTGTCAATCAAACTCCCTGCGAAGGGTCAATTCCACTAATGCTCATAAAATGCTTTTATAAGAGTAAAAACTTTTTTCATGTAACATTACAGTTTTTTCCAATTGCTAACACACAATTTTTCAAACTAGTCTGGTTTTATCAAAACACTTAACACAATTCACAAAACCACACACCCAAACTGCAAAATACCTCATATATCCTGCAAAATGAAGCACTGCAACCGAAACTACACAGAGCATTATCAAAATCAAACTTTTGCATGAAATGGCACACACTTCATTCATATTACCAGATTTTTGCCTAACCACCTACACACTGTTGGGCATAATGAAAAGCACCCCCATCTTTAGTATGCTTTGCCATAATACTAAAATATGTATCAGATTGTTCACATGCACAGAAATATTTGCAGATACACACACATGCTGTTGCAACATTTTTATTTTTTTTTCCTTCACTACAGTAAACAAGTCAGTACAACATAAGCACAGCAGATATATTTACATGGGACTGAACAAAAATATTCTTACAAAAAAAGTAAACTGAAAAAGAAAATTTCTGAAAAAAAATATATTACAGTAAAAACAACAACAAAAAAAAAAAAAAGGCAAGAAAAATAATTAGGCAGCATCTTGCCGCACAGCCGGGTCTGGCCACAACGCCTCGTCAACATCACAGGCAATATCTTCCCTTGCCAGACATCGAGGGAAGAAGCGCCTTGAGTGCCTTATCCATCCCTGAATTGCACCCACATCAATCTCATCACATGCCTCTTCCATGGCCTGCACAAGAGGCATGCGCACAAAGGGCTGCCGGTCGTATACCTTCCACCGCCATGCCGAAAAGAATTCTTCTATGGGGTTCAGAAATGGTGAGTATGGTGGGAGGTATTGCACGAGAAATGTTGGGTGGTCAGCAAACCAGTTTTGGACTGGGGCTGCACGATGAAAGCTCACGTTGTCCCATACTACAACGTACCGGTTTCTTTGATGGTCTGCATCATTCATACGCTCTGGTGGTATGAGAATGTTGTGAAGTCTGTCCAGAAATGTGAGAATATGGGCTGTGTTGTATGGTCCAAGTTTGGCATGACGGTGGAGGACACCATGCATATTGGAGATGGCAGCGCACATTGTGATGTTCCCACCACGTTGGCCAGGAACATCTATAATGGCTCTGTGGCCAATGAGGTTTCTCCCTCTTCTTCTGGTCTTTGCTAGGTTGAACCCAGCCTCATCTATAAAGATGAACTCATGTGGGATTGCATGAGCATCCATTTCCAGTACTCCCTGAAAACAAAGAACAAAAATCACTCAATATGGTGTTATCCAGTACACTGGGAAACAATGTTGTGTGTAGTGTACTGCAGTCAATATAGTACTTACATCCACATATGCTCGTCTGAACTCTTTGTTTCTTTGAGAGTTTCTCTCAAACGGCACCTTATAAAGTTGTTTCATTCTGATTTGGTTTCGCTTGAGAATGCGAGCCAATGTGGACAGACGAACTCGTTGAATGTTGTTGAATAAGGTGTTGTCTTGGATGATGTGGCTTTGAATTTCTCGTAATCTGATTTCATTATTTTCCAAAACCAAGTTTACAATGGCAGCTTCCTGTACCCCGGTGAACATTTGGCCCCTTCCTCCACCATGGTGTCGTCTCTCAGTCCTTTAGAAAAAATAAAATAAAAATATATATAGGGCTTGGACAATGCAGCCTAAATATTTTCCCCCACAGTAGAGTACATTGTACAGGAAACTTGTACAGTTCATGAATGGCTGATGTCATACACTAAGTAAACAGGTGTCACCCAACTGATGCACTATGACATGGGGTATACTACATGTGTACTACATGAAATTTTGGTTACATACCTGTTCTCCAGTCTAAAGGTCCGGATGACAGAGGCGACAGTAAAACGGCTCAAGTTTGGCTGCACTCTCTGTCCAGCCTCACGCATTGTCAACCCATGGTTGATGACATGATCTACTAAGGTTGCTCTGATTTCATTTGAAAGTGTTTGTCTTCTTTGGCCATGAACTCCTCTACCTGCTCTACCCCTACCTCTCACTCTTCCTCCCCCTCTTATTCTCAACCTCCCTCTTCCTCTTCCTCTTCCTCTCTCTGCAATGTCTTCCATTGTTGTTGTAAAAAAAAAAAGGTTCTCACCTGTGGTCTTTTCATAGTGCTTACATCCTGATTGAAGTGTTAACAATTAACCACTGAGGTGTTTGGCCAGGTGGCACATGTAATTGGCCAATTAGCTCATGTAGTGTCATTTTGAATGGCAGTGTTTTGAAATGGCAAACATGTGACTTTATGTCAGATTGTTGTGTCTTATGCAGAGAACTGTATTTAGTGAATTTAAAAAGTGCTATTTTGAAATGCAAAATGTGTGTAAAACAGAAAAGGTGTTTAGACTTTTGGAGACTTGAGAAGAAGTTTTGCTCTCTGTGTGTCAGTTTAAATAATTGTGCTGTGCATGTCATTTTAGTGTGTTAGCAATTGGAAAAAACTGTAATGATACGTGTGACCTCAAAGGATGTATGTGTGTGTGAGAGAGAGATAAGCTTTATGCAAGGTTTACAGTAAGGAATGAAGGAACCGGTCAGTCTTTTTTGGTGGTTTTGTTGCTGTGGAAATGGACAGTGAACACTTGGGCGAGTCTCCAAATCAAGCAGATTGTGCATACTTGCACTTTTGCATAGTATGAGATCTCATAAAAATGCTGATATTTTCCTGGGGGTCATTTTAAAGTCTAAATATCTTCATTTAGTGAGGACTGTGGCCAAAATTTAATGCCAAATCTGCTGTTTCCTATTTAATTAGACAGATTATTCACTTTTTAGAGCTAAAATTTCATGTAATTGACACTTTTACGTCAGTCTCTCTTCCTGTGCACCCCTAAGGAGCATTTTATTGCTCAAAGGTTGCTATTTTAGTGCTCAGGAGACTTAATGAAGTTTTCTGTTAAATATCAGCTCTGTTTCAGGTCTAAAATACCTCATGAAAAATAAAATAGACACAACTGTCGATGTAGAGTTCGAGTAGAGAGCTAAAAAATGTGGATATCAGATCAAATCATTTGGTATTAAAAAACATCTTTACATTTTAATCTCATTGTGATTGATGAGAAGCTATTGTTATATTAAAGAGATCTCATTTGTGTTTTTGTTCCCAGCAGAATGAGAAAATCAGCACCAAATCAGAAATAAAACATTAAAATGTTATTGCTCAGCTGTTACTGCTCTTTTGTAGCTCAGGAGATTTACCGGATATCTCAGTATGCATGCAAGTATACACTTTGTTTTAGATGTTTCTCCTCAAATACCTTTCAAGAGAAAGAAAAAAAAAAATCAAATCAATTGATGAGAAATGTTTTCATGAGTTCGTGTAGTGAGATCTCTGTCTTTTGATAGCAGACTTTGGTACCTTGATAATCTGAGCACAGTTTGAGATTCTAATGAGAAACATCTAAGCAGAAAACTTGCACAGAATTCTTTACTTGCGATGTTAATGTGATTTCCATGTAAAAGATGCTGATTCTATCTTGTATGTGGATGACTTAACCAGCATCACTTATATATATCAGGACCTCCGGGTGTAAAAGAAACATGGAGAGAAGAACAGAATCCAGTGACAAGCAATTCTTCTGTTGGAATCGTCAAGTGCAAAGACCATAAGTGTGGGCATTGAGACAGGTGTGTTTGGTTGGAGCTGTACTTTTGCAGAAAAGTAGATCTTCAGGAATAGGATTGCTCACCATTGGAATAGTGCTTTTGTCTCACTGCTGTGTTGCGTCCTCTATTGGATAAACACCTACATTTGAATCTGTGTCACAGTGAACCAAAAATTATCTGAACACTTGAGCCACATTTAAAAATCACTCTTCCTTATGTAACAAAATATCAAACCTAGTGCCATTTTTAAACGAATTGTAGCATGATCAAACCGAAAGTAAGTGCCATGCAATTTGGTTTTCCAGAACATCACAGCATCATACACAAATATATAGAGCAAACTGCAACTAATACCAAGACTCAGGCAAAACAATTCCACTAATGCCACCTCAAGTTTATGTCATCACCACTTCCCATTCCTCTGCATTAATATTCAAGCTAGCCTTAAGGCCAGTTCACACTAAGAACAATAGTTTAAAGTTTATTGCCATTTGCACAGGTACATTACAGTACAGGTACATTGGAATTATCATGCGTTTCTCAGAGACAGCTTTTGTAAAAGTTAAAGGTAGAATAAAAGTAATAAAAAAAAAACATAAGCAGCAAACATTTTTAAAAGTGCAAAAAATAGACAATATGTACAAATAGACTTTCTAATTAAAATAAACATAAAAAATAGTAAACTATATAATATTACACATTGTTTTTTTCAGCTAATATTTTATTTCAGCTTTATTTTGATTAACAGAAATGTTTTTAATTGTTTTAGTTTGCCTGTCTGAAAGTCAAAACATCGATAGAACTGCACACTGTCAATTTTCCAGCTGTTTATATTCAATAATATAATGCTGGTGTGGGACACAGTTTCAGGCAGGAAGTCCCATATCCATCCAGGCCACTCCATAAACCTTTACATTATCCTACTTATAAGAATAATAATAAAAATGTTGGGAAAGTGATAACAAGGCTACCTTTTGTGTATAAATTGTCTCCACTTTCTTTTATCAGTTTTATTTTGATAAACATTCTGTAGCATTACAGTTTTTTCCAATTGCTAACACACTAAAATGACATGCACAGCACAATTATTTAAACTGACACACAGAGAGCAAAACTCCTTCTCAAGTCTCCAAAAGTCTAAACACCTTTTCTGTTTTACACACATTTTGCATTTCAAAATAGCACTTTTTAAATTCACTAAATACAGTTCTCTGCATAAGACACAACAATCTGACATAAAGTCACATGTTTGCCATTTCAAAACACTGCCATTCAAAATGACACTACATGAGCTAATTGGCCAATTACATGTGCCACCTGGCCAAACACCTCAGTGGTTAATTGTTAACACTTCAATCAGGATGTAAGCACTATGAAAAGACCACAGGTGAGAACCTTTTTTTTTTACAACAACAATGGAAGACATTGCAGAGAGAGGAAGAGGAAGAGGAAGAGGAAGAGGAAGAGGAAGAGGAAGAGGGAGAGGAAGAGGAAGAGGAAGAGGGAGAGGGAGAGGGAGAGGGAGAGGAAGAGGGAGAGGGAGGTTGAGAATAAGAGGGGGAGGAAGAGTGAGAGGTAGGGGTAGAGCAGGTAGAGGAGTTCATGGCCAAAGAAGACAAACACTTTCAAATGAAATCAGAGCAACCTTAGTAGATCATGTCATCAACCATGGGTTGACAATGCGTGAGGCTGGACAGAGAGTGCAGCCAAACTTGAGCCGTTTTACTGTCGCCTCTGTCATCCGGACCTTTAGACTGGAGAACAGGTATGTAACCAAAATTTCATGTAGTACACATGTAGTATACCCCATGTCATAGTGTATCAGTTGGGTGACACCTGTTTACTTAGTGTATGACATCAGCCATTCATGAACTGTACAAGTTTCCTGTACAATGTACTCTACTGTGGGGGAAAATATTTAGGCTGCATTGTCCAAGCCCTATATATATTTTTATTTTATTTTTTCTAAAGGACTGAGAGACGACACCATGGTGGAGGAAGGGGCCAAATGTTCACCGGGGTACAGGAAGTTGCCATTGTAAACTTGGTTTTGGAAAATAATGAAATCAGATTACGAGAAATTCAAAGCCACATCATCCAAGACAACACCTTATTCAACAACATTCAACGAGTTCGTCTGTCCACATTGGCTCGCATTCTCAAGCGAAACCAAATCAGAATGAAACAACTTTATAAGGTGCCGTTTGAGAGAAACTCTCAAAGAAACAAAGAGTTCAGACGAGCATATGTGGATGTAAGTACTATATTGACTGCAGTACACTACACACAACATTGTTTCCCAGTGTACTGGATAACACCATATTGAGTGATTTTTGTTCTTTGTTTTCAGGGAGTACTGGAAATGGATGCTCATGCAATCCCACATGAGTTCATCTTTATAGATGAGGCTGGGTTCAACCTAGCAAAGACCAGAAGAAGAGGGAGAAACCTCATTGGCCACAGAGCCATTATAGATGTTCCTGGCCAACGTGGTGGGAACATCACAATGTGCGCTGCCATCTCCAATATGCATGGTGTCCTCCACCGTCATGCCAAACTTGGACCATACAACACAGCCCATATTCTCACATTTCTGGACAGACTTCACAACATTCTCATACCACCAGAGCGTATGAATGATGCAGACCATCAAAGAAACCGGTACGTTGTAGTATGGGACAACGTGAGCTTTCATCGTGCAGCCCCAGTCCAAAACTGGTTTGCTGACCACCCAACATTTCTCGTGCAATACCTCCCACCATACTCACCATTTCTGAACCCCATAGAAGAATTCTTTTCGGCATGGCGGTGGAAGGTATACGACCGGCAGCCCTTTGTGCGCATGCCTCTTGTGCAGGCCATGGAAGAGGCATGTGATGAGATTGATGTGGGTGCAATTCAGGGATGGATAAGGCACTCAAGGCGCTTCTTCCCTCGATGTCTGGCAAGGGAAGATATTGCCTGTGATGTTGACGAGGCGTTGTGGCCAGACCCGGCTGTGCGGCAAGATGCTGCCTAATTATTTTTCTTGCCTTTTTTTTTGTTTGTTTTTTTTACTGTAATATATTTTTTTCAGAAATTTTCTTTTTCAGTTTACTTTTTTTGTAAGAGAATTTTTGTTCAGTCCCATGTAAATATATCTGCTGTGCTTATGTTGTACTGACTTGTTTACTGTAGTGAAGGAAAAAAAATAAAAATGTTGCAACAAGCATGTGTGTGTATCTGCAAATATTTCTGTGCATGTGAACAATCTGATACATATTTTAGTATTATGGCAAAGCATACTAAAGATGGGGGTGCTTTTCATTATGCCCAACAGTGTGTAGGTGGTTAGGCAAAAATCTGGTAATATGAATGAAGTGTGTGCCATTTCATGCAAAAGTTTGATTTTGATAATGCTCTGTGTAGTTTCGGTTGCAGTGCTTCATTTTGCAGGATATATGAGGTATTTTGCAGTTTGGGTGTGTGGTTTTGTGAATTGTGTTAAGTGTTTTGATAAAACCAGACTAGTTTGAAAAATTGTGTGTTAGCAATTGGAAAAAACTAATAGTTACTTCAACATGAACTCATGATTAGTTAAGATATGAACTAATGAAGAGTGATCCAGGAGTCATAGGGATTCATGCATGAAAACAGAAGCCTTGACTATGCGTTAATACATGTTTGATAATTAATGCATTAATTAACATTTAGGGTAAACTAAATCAAACCGTCTCTATAAGAAGGAATAATACATATTTGGACTTTGAAATAAATTTAAACAATTTATTATTGTCAGAATTTAAACTATTGACATCCGCAGCTTCATTATAAACATTACTGAAAGGCACAGGATTAGTTTGCCATTATTTTCACTGACCCTCCTTATTACAGTTTTTTCCAATTACTAACACACAATTTTTCAAACTAGTCTGGTTTTATCAAAACACTTAACACAATTCACAAAACCACACACCCAAACTGCAAAATACCTCATATATCCTGCAAAATGAAGCACTGCAACCGAAACTACACAGAGCATTATCAAAATCAAACTTTTGCATGAAATGGCACACACTTCATTCATATTACCAGATTTTTGCCTAACCACCTACACACTGTTGGGCATAATGAAAAGCACCCCCATCTTTAGTATGCTTTGCCATAATACTAAAATATGTATCAGATTGTTCACATGCACAGAAATATTTGCAGATACACACACATGCTTGTTGCAACATTTTTATTTTTTTTCCTTCACTACAGTAAACAAGTCAGTACAACATAAGCACAGCAGATATATTTACATGGGACTGAACAAAAATTCTCTTACAAAAAAAGTAAACTGAAAAAGAAAATTTCTGAAAAAAAATATATTACAGTAAAAAAAACAAACAAAAAAAAAAGGCAAGAAAAATAATTAGGCAGCATCTTGCCGCACAGCCGGGTCTGGCCACAACGCCTCGTCAACATCACAGGCAATATCTTCCCTTGCCAGACATCGAGGGAAGAAGCGCATTGAGTGCCTTATCCATCCCTGAATTGCACCCACATCAATCTCATCACATGCCTCTTCCATGGCCTGCACAAGAGGCATGCGCACAAAGGGCTGCCGGTCGTATACCTTCCACCGCCATGCCGAAAAGAATTCTTCTATGGGGTTCAGAAATGGTGAGTATGGTGGGAGGTATTGCACGAGAAATGTTGGGTGGTCAGCAAACCAGTTTTGGACTGGGGCTGCACGATGAAAGCTCACGTTGTCCCATACTACAACGTACTGGTTTCTTTGATGGTCTGCATCATTCATACGCTCTGGTGGTATGAGAATGTTGTGAAGTCTGTCCAGAAATGTGAGAATATGGGCTGTGTTGTATGGTCCAAGTTTGGCATGACGGTGGAGGACACCATGCATATTGGAGATGGCAGCGCACATTGTGATGTTCCCACCACGTTGGCCAGGAACATCTATAATGGCTCTGTGGCCAATGAGGTTTCTCCCTCTTCTTCTGGTCTTTGCTAGGTTGAACCCAGCCTCATCTATAAAGATGAACTCATGTGGGATTGCATGAGCATCCATTTCCAGTACTCCCTGAAAACAAAGAACAAAAATCACTCAATATGGTGTTATCCAGTACACTGGGAAACAATGTTGTGTGTAGTGTACTGCAGTCAATATAGTACTTACATCCACATATGCTTGTCTGAACTCTGTTTCTTTGAGAGTTTCTCTCAAACGCCACCTTATAAAGTTGTTTCATTCTGATTTGGTTTCGCTTGAGAATGCGAGCCAATGTGGACAGACTAACTCGTTGAATGTTGTTGAATAAGGTGTTGTCTTGGATGATGTGGCTTTGAATTTCTCGTAATCTGATTTCATTATTTTCCAAAACCAAGTTTACAACGGCAGCTTCCTGTACCCCGGTGAACATTTGGCCCCTTCCTCCACCATGGTGTCGTCTCTCAGTCCATTAGAAAAAATAAAATAAAAATATATATAGGGCTTGGACAATGCAGCCTAAATATTTCCCCCCACAGTAGAGTACATTGTACAGGAAACTTGTACAGTTCATGAATGGCTGATGTCATACACTAAGTAAACAGGTGTCACCCAACTGATACACTATGACATGGGGTATACTACATGTGTACTACATGAAATTTTGGTTACATACCGGTTCTCCAGTCTAAAGGTCCGGATGACAGAGGCGACAGTAAAACGGCTCAAGTTTGGCTGCACTCTCTGTCCAGCCTCACGCATTGTCAACCCATGGTTGATGACATGATCTACTAAGGTTGCTCTGATTTCATTTGAAAGTGTTTGTCTTCTTTGGCCATGAACTCCTCTACCTGCTCTACCCCTACCTCTCACTCTTCCTCCCCCTCTTATTCTCAACCTCCCTCTTCCTCTTCCTCTTCCTCTCTCTGCAATGTCTTCCATTGTTGTTGTAAAAAAAAAGGTTCTCACCTGTGATCTTTTCATAGTGCTTACATCCTGATTGAAGTGTTAACAATTAACCACTGAGGTGTTTGGCCAGGTGGCACATGTAATTGGCCAATTAGCTCATGTAGTGTCATTTTGAATGGCAGTGTTTTGAAATGGCAACCATGTGACTTTATGTCAGATTGTTGTGTCTTATGCAGAGAACTGTATTTAGTGAATTTAAAAAGTGCTATTTTGAAATGCAAAATGTGTGTAAAACAGAAAAGGTGTTTAGACTTTTGGAGACTTGAGAAGAAGTTTTGCTCTCTGTGTGTCAGTTTAAATAATTGTGCTGTGCATGTCATTTTAGTGTGTTAGCAATTGGAAAAAACTGTAAACATATAAAATACTAAATAAACTATTAATTTATCTTAAAAGGTCTTAATTAGTTTTGTGATATTCTTTCCTATCAAACTAAACTACTGTGACTTACATCAGTTCCTGAGGAATCGGTTCCTAAAAAAATAACCAAACAGGAAACATGAACTAAGGTCAGGGAAGGTTTGCTGGGATCAGATTCAGAAGTTCACTCTCCATCCAGACGCAGGCCGTGATCATACTGTACCTCCATTCTCTGACTTTATGAAAAGTCACACAACATCACTTAACTGGACTGAATACTTATATAGTTGTGTTAGTACATGTGTATTTGATAGTAAGTTAATGATAATCATGAGCTGAATTTGGTAAGTAGTTAACAGTGAATTAATTATGATTGCGCCCCCTCAAGTAAAGTCATGACATAAGTATACATTAACAAACCATTAGTTGATGTTAGTATATGCTTAGTTAATAATGAGTTAATTATGATTGTGCCCCCTCAAGTAAAGTCATGACATGATGCACATATCACACATCATTAACTAATATATGAATAAACACTAGAGTGCCATCCTTATTCCTTTACATCCTAAACAGTTTCTGTTTCTGTACAAAAAAACTAAAATAAAAAGTATTTGTATTTTATTTTTATTTATTTAATTAAACATATATGGACTTGAAAGCAAGCCATAAACATACCTGTAAAGACACACATAAGGCACATTTACATGTAAAATAGCGCATGTCCACAAGCTAATGCTAATCAAAGCATATACATTTAAATGACAAAATACAAATACAGTTAATAACTGCACATAACCTCCTGAAAATCCCAATAAAACACACATGTAAATATGTCTTTAATTATTAATTCGGCTTACCAAAGCTGTCAATACATTTATTAGTTTATAATGCCAGCAACACAACAAACGTGCCAAGAGAACACCTTGCGTGCGCCACTAATGAGTGTCCCGCCAGAAACAAACCCTTCATACTTTAGTTCCGGGAATAAACTATGACTATTTAGCTATATGACTAAATATAAATGAACTGTAAAAATCAGAAAACAGTTTAGATCAAATTAAATTTATTAGTGGTAGTTAGTCTATTTTCCACATTTGATTAGACAGATCTATGTAATTAATGGCTAAATAATCATGTGCCATTGCAATTATTTGTCACAAAGCTGCAGATGGCAGATTATGATATTACAGTGTAAATTATGACAGTATTAAATCACGTTTAATTCAAATTCAGAGTACTTCTTGTTTACTCTTATGGAGGCTGATTTATTTAGTTTACCCCTAAATGTTAATTAATGCATTAATTATCAAACATGTATTAATGCGTAGTTAAGGCTGCTGTTTTCATGCATGAATCCTTATGACTCCTGTCGTAGTTAAGGATCACTCTTCATTAGTTCATGATTAGTTCATATCTTATCTAATCATGAGTTCATGTGGAAGTAACTATTAATTTAGGTATTAGTTCATGGTTATTCATGTACTGTTATTGTAAAGTGTTACCGCTTTATATAAACAGATGATTGCCTTGCATGTGCTTCCATTTTCCGTATTCTTCAAAAAGTTTACGCTGTATGTCCTACGCCTTCCCTATTCTACTTACGGAACGAATGCAGCCCAGTTCCATTTTTTTTTTCGTAAATTGATTTAGGGAAGGCGTAGGACATACAGCGTAAGCTTTTTGAAGAATACGGAAAGCGGAACCACGTGCAAGGCGATCATTTGTGTTTATAAAGAATTACAGTTGTTTTGTTTTTTTTTCGAAAATGGCTGATCGTTTCGCTAGATAAGACACTTATTCCTCGTGTGGTATTGTTTAAAGTCCTTTGAAACTGCAATGAAACTATAATTTTGACCTAATTTTGAAAATAGCCTAATCCTGGAATGTTTTCATAATTTCTTTTCGACTGAAGAAAGACATGGACACATTGGATGACATGGGGGTGAGTAAATTATCAGGAAAATTTTATTTTATTTGAAAGTGGACTAATCTTTTAACTTTTAAATTGGCCCCAATTTAAGCCTAAAAATCAGTCTTAGGCACTCCAAAATTACTATTCCGTCACAGTTTACTTATCCTCATTTCGTTCAACATTAACGTGAAGTTCCACGGAAGAAAAATAGTTGTGGTTTTGGACAGTGAGTAAATAATGAATCTGAACAAATCCTTTAAGAAATCAATCGTTATGGTGTTAATATATATATATATTTAATCTCTCATTATATTTAAATGATTTCACAAGATTGATTTTAATCTTTATATTTGGAGGTCAATCCAAAATGGCAATCCAAAGCTGCAAGTCCATGAATTTCCAATAGATGGCAGAATACACCAACACTAGCTCATATGTCAAAACCAACAGTAAATGTTTATTTTACTACAAAATGATAATGATGACACTGTCATCATTTAGCCTTCTTACTCTCCAGTTGTTACAAGCCCGTATGACTTTCTTTATTAGGCTATGTGAAATACAAAAGGAGAAACCCCGACAATGAATGGACTAAAGATGTCAAGTCCAGAAAAAGTAGTCCATATGACTAGCTATATTTCAAGTCCACAGAAATCATACAAAGTTTTGTGTGAGGAACGGGCCGACATTTAGGCCCTAAGTCATTATTCTCTAATAATCTTCCCCTTAAATGGGCGGTTGACCGTTGAATTCGAGACCCGGATCATCAGTTATCAGGCAAAAAAATAATTCACCTTCAGAGCGAGTCATCGCAAAGATGAGACTCAGATTAATCTTAATTCACTTTCCTCGTGTAGCCCACACTCTAACAAATTCGGACAAAATCGATTTTGTTCAAAAAGATCGATATTATTCAAAAGACTCGGAGTCACGTGAACCACTTCTATGATACTATTATTATGATACTTTTATTTTGAATGCATGTCATGTTGGGGGCATTTTTCAGCCATTTACTGTTATTATATTTGGGGAAAAACGGTCTTGAACATCATGCTGTCTTATTTTGTGAGATTAATTTAGTTTTATGTTATTTGAAATCAATTTACAAAATAATTTAAATTATTAATTAAAAAAGAATAAAAAAAAAGGATTAGGCCTACACCTACAAAGCTAGGGATCCTTCGAGAGCGCAGTTTTACGTTTTTCAACCTAGTAGGTAAAATCGCCCCGCTCCCTGCAGTGTCTTGTGCGTCTTACGCTCTTTGTGTTGAATGTGATCAGACAGCGAAACGAAACACACAGACCGTTGTCAGGTGCCTGGAACCACACCGACGCCGATCACAGCGCAACCACCGGCTTTTCTACAGCCTTTAACATACATATCATCACGTTAAATCTTTAATCAGGTGAGTGTTTGTTTGGTTTGCCTTATAAATGCGTATGAAATGAAAGCGGGGCGCGTTTGGTGCGCTGCAGTCCACTGCGGAACACGCGCATATGTGTTATACGTGTTTATTTGTGTTATTTATTCACCAAAATCAAGCGATCACAAATCAGTTAGGTGTTTTATCAGTGATTTGATTATAAATTTACAAATAACCCTTAAAGGAACATAATGTGGCTTTTCTGTCGTAAAGTGATGGCAATACCAGCGTACTTTGATGTACCATGGTGTTGAAATTCCTGTACCATGCTATTGACATTGAACTCTAAGGTAGGCTACTTCCGAGAATACCATGGTACTAAAATGGTAAGTGTTTAAAAAGACATGATAGTACCATAACACCAAACAATCCTGGTCGCATCATAGTAACGTACTTTTCTGTGTTTTATATCAGATGTGGTACATTACATTAGAATACTCTGGTACAATGATACGCAGGTTGTACATTTTTGTAAATGTACACATACAACAAATTACTCTGCATTAGCATGTTTTTTATTTATTTACGTATGCTACTGTATTATTTGAAGTACATTGGAGTACCATGTAAATACTATGGTATTTGAATGTAATATTAATTTAGTTTAAATGGTTAAAAAGTAAGTTCATGATCATTTTACCATGGTACAACCATAGTAATTCTTTCAAACCTTCAACCTTTGGATTGCCAGCCTAGACCTTTAAAAATTAAACTGTATTAAGTTTGGTCTGCTATTGATGCTAGTTTTAATTGTAATTTTTGGGTCGTTTAGTGAAGTAGTTAGAAAGCTGAGGTGATGAACTGAAGGTTTTAGGGTTGAGTCCCAGAAGTATTCATAAAGCCTATAGATAGACATCAGTTAGTTTTTTGAGATGTCATTGCCAGTTATGAAAAATAACTGCCTGTTCTGCATCAAGTATCACTGTCTTTCTCTGGATTTCACAGAACACACTGCAACATGTAATAATGTGTAGTTGAAGTGTTTGTTTTATAACACTAATATTTATGTGTTTAGTCTTCTGTCCCACCACACAGAAAGACAGTAATGTGGTGTATTTCTAACAATGTCAGCCTATGTTAAGTCACTTCAAAGTCACCATTGTGCACTTACCCCATCAGTTTCCATTGTAAGTGCATACTTGTCAATACGTTTTATGGTTGTTGTTGAGAGACAAAATAAAATTATTTTCAAATTCAGTTAATGACTATTAATTATACTCCGAACACCACGTCTAAATGAGTTGACCTCACAGGATAGAGAAACACTGAGATAACTTGCACAATATCCATGTTTTATCAGTCCCAGAAATCTTCTTAAAAAGTGATTTATTGCTGTAAATACCTTTATAACTTCCTGTTCTTGGGCTGAGCATGATCTCACATGTGACGGTCTGTAAATAGACCGTCAGTACAGTATCTAATCTGTGGTATCAATGAATAGCCGTTGACCTTGACCATTCACTTCAAGTCGATATTGCCTCCTTCTCGACTGCACTGCCTACCTTTCCGCCCTGTTTGCTTTATTTCACAATGCGTTCCTTATGTTCAGACTGCTTGAATCTGTATAAGAGAACCTTTATGCAAGCTAATTTGTGGAACGGATGTGTGGGTTGCTTTACGTAGTTGGAAAGTGGGTGTGAACAATATAAATAGCGACTGATTTCCAGGTATGAGAAGATTGACTGTTTTACCAGTTTTGGAGGTTTAATGTGTGCGGTTTTATTTTATGCATGTAAATGACATGTCATCCAATTAGAATGAGCCACATTACCTAGCTATAATATTAGCTTGTTTTCCTGGATTCCACTGCAGGTATTTACAAGAGGCTGTCACTTGGCCTTTGTTTTAATGTCTAGATTAAGTGTAGTTGACATTTATTGGCATTGTCTTGAAAACCTGATCATCAGCAATAAGTTTACATTGAAAACACCACTTATATTTCTTCAGAACCTGTTTTTCCCTGGTAGAGTTAAAACTACCTGCCTCAGAATGGATTGCTGTGGCAGTTAAGTTGAAAAGCTGGTAGACGTTTCTTAAAAAAAACATTGGAAAGCTGGTAGCTCTATTAAAAAAAAAAAAAAAAAACTTGTAATTTTTAATTATGTAATGGCTTCTGAACCAATGTTTCTGACACTAACCGTATGTTTCTTAAAAAAAAAATGTGGAAGCAAACAAAACACATTTCATATTCAGAAATAAATGGTTCTGACAGAAGGCCTCTGCAGGGATAATCTCGCCTGCGTGTGGAACTCAAGAAGGCCTTTTTTGCCCAGAGTAAAGGGCTCGCTCACTGGGATCAACTTTTGCGGTGTTGTCAAATATCAGTTGCAAAATCCTTTAAAAACTTCCTGATTGGATAAAGGTTGTGTTCTGTATTTTGATGTTTTTTAGGATGTCATTCGTGCCCTGGGGCCATATTACAAAAACTTCTCAATTCTAAAATCCTATATTATATGTTTAGTAACCAATGGTGATTTCAGTTAGTAAACTTGTCAGGTCTTAACTTAAAAGCCATGTATTTTCAACAAGCTGTGTAGTTCAGGGTGATGTCATCAATAGTTTTGTTTCATTTCCCCAGAAGCGAAAGACTGTAAATTTTTTAAAGTACATTTTATATTTTTACTTAAAGGATTAGTCCACTTTTAAATAAAATTTTCCTGATAATTTATGCCCCCCCCCCCCCCCCAAGTCATCTAAGATGTTCGTGTCTTTCTTTCTTCAGTCGAAAAGAAATGAAGGTTTTTGATGAAAACATTCCAGGATTATTCTCCTTATAGTGGACTTCATTGGCCTCCAGACAGTTAAAGGTCAAAATGACAGTTTCAGTGCAGCTTCAAAGGGCTTTAAACAATACCAGACAAGGAATAAGGGTCTTATCTAGTCAAACGATTGGTCATTTTTTCAAAAATACAACTGTATATGCTTTATAAACACAAATGATCGCATTGCACATGCTTCCGCTTTCTGTATTCTTCAAAAAGCTTACGCTGTATGTCCTACGCCTTCACTATTCTACTTACAGGAAAAAACAAACTGCGTTCATTCTGTAAGTAGAATAGGGAAGGCGTAGGACAGACAGCGTAAGCTTTTTGAAGAATAATTGGAAAATTGGAAGCACGTGCAATGCGATCATTTGTGTTTATAAAGCACATAAAGGTTTTTTTAGAAAATGACCGATCGTTTCTCTAGATAAGACTCTTATTCCTCGTCTGGTATTTTTTTAAAGCCCTTTGAAGCTGCACTGAAACTGTCATTTTGACCTTCAACCATTTGGGCTCCATTGAAGTCCACTATATGGAGAAAAATCCTGGAATGTATTCATCAAAAACCTTAATTTATTTTTGACTGGAAAAAGTAAAACATGGACATCTTGGATGACATGAGGGTGAGTAATTTATCAGGAACATTTTATTTGAAAGTGAACTAATACTTTAACTGTTAAGAATGTTCTAAAGGCATCTCCCTGTCATGTTCCAGTGTGTTCTATGCATTGGAAATTACTTATTATTAACAGCATAGTTGTATACATAACTCTTTTAATGAGATCAGTATGTGTTTATTAGCAATTCTCTAAAGCTAAACTAAATTCTTCTGACAGATCTTCGCTTGCGTAATTTGCAAGTTTTTGCGAGATATAGTTAATTTCTTTGAGAATGTTTCTGGCATCAGTGACTGGATCGAGGAAAAACAAAAAACAAACAAACTTTACTTACATGAAAAGCCTGGAGTAAGACCAACAGGAAGAACAGTGCAGTAAATGCTAAGATATGAAAACAAAAAATTTGCAAGAGAAAAAAAAAAGAAAATTGAATCCTTGACGTTTTGGCAGCATCATTGTGTACTTTAACCCTTTCGAGCGTGAGTTTAAAATATTTTAACTGACCCCCCAGAGTGAGTTTTTTTAAAGGCGACCTTTATTTTAGAACGTTTGCCCTTATTGTTTCCATGGCGACGCGTCATGCGTGTCACGTACGCCGAACGCAGCAACAATAACACTATGACAGATGGATTATTATTTTGTTTTTCCTTTTTTATTTAAAATATTCACAAACTTGCTTACCATGTCACCAACTATCTGATATTTTGATCCTCAAATATGTGTGAGTGTTTTTTGTCGTTTAAAGGTGCCCTCGAATGAAAAATTGAATTTATCTTGGCATAGTGGAATAACAAGAGTTCAGTACATGAAAATGACATACAGTGAGTCTCAAACTCCATTGTTTCCTCCTTCTTATATAAATCTCATTTGTTTAAAAGACCTCAGAAGAACAGGCGAATCTGTTACATAACAGTCGGGGTGTACGCCCCCAATATTTGCATATACCAGCCCATGTTCCCAACATTATGAAAGGCATTAGACAAGGGACCGAATCATCGAGCCGAGCCGAATCATCAGACTAGGTAAGCAAGCAAGAACAATAGGGAAAAATGGCAGATGGAGCAATAATAACTGACATGATCATTGATATCATGATATTTTTAGTGGTGGTTGTAAATTGTCTTTATAAATGTTTCGTTGGCATGTTGTTAATGTACTGTTAAATGTGGATAAAGTTACCATCGTTTCTTACTGTATTCACGGAGACAAGAGCCGTCGATATTTTCATTTTTAAACACTTGCAGTCTGTATAATTCATAAACACAACTTCATTCTTTATAAATCTCTCCAACAGTGTAGCATTAGCCGTTAGCCACAGAGCACAGCCTCAAATTCATTCAGAATCAAATGTAAACAATATAACAGTATACAATACTCACATAATGCGACGCATGCATGACGAACACTTTGTAAAGATCCATTTTGAGGGTTATATTAGCTGTGTAAACCTTGTTTAGGCACTGTTTAAGGCAAGCGCGAGCTCCGTGGGCAGAGAGTGCGTGATTTAAAGGGGCCGCACAGCATAAATCGGCTCATATTTAATGATGCACCAAAATAGGCAGTTAAAAAAATTAATTAAAAAAAATCTATGGGGTATTTTGAGCTGAAACTTCACAGACACATTCAGGGGACACCTTAGACTTGTATTACATCTTGTAAAAAAAACATTCAATGGCACCTTTAAAAACCTTCATAAATGATCTTTATCTTGATCTATAATACGAGATGGGGCCGCCATCTCAGTTTGCCCCGCAGTTCGCAGAGTCCTGTCAGTTAGCTCTACAGCACGTAAATTCATCAGTTTCTCCTGAAATATATGCAAATAAGTGGCTGGTGAACTGGAAGAATAATCTAATAGAGTAAACTTTATAGTTACTTAGGCCCATTATGTGTGTCTGATATGAATAAATGTCGGCAAATTATATTTGAATTCACTGTTATTGCTGCTTCCACTGATGTCTGACATCAGTGTGTATTTTATTAACTCTAAATGTATTGTTTTACTGGTGCTTATGCGTATTTAAATGTATGAAACCTTAACAAAAACATTATGTGGCTGAAAACACTGCATAGTTGTGACATATGACAAGAGCTGCGCGCGTCCGTCTCGCAGCCAAAGCGCGAAAGCTCAGTTTGAATCTGGCAGTTATGTGGCGTCGCTGAACGTTCGAAATCCCATATATGGAACCGTACACCCAGGGGCACAGAAATAAAAATCCCATATGTGGGACCGCACCGCTCAAAGCGTTAAATGTACTGCTTGTGAACTAGGGTTTTATTACAATTCTAAATCAACAAATCCTAAGATGTTAACAGCACTTAGTTTTATTATACTCACCTCCATGTGATGTTTAAGCACAAATACAGTGTGGTGTGGGGTGGCCTGACACTGTGTTAACATTGGCTTTTTTCACAGATGGTATCAGGTATATGTATTATAGCAATGTTTATTCAGTAAACAAGCACGATTCCTAGAAGTCGGTAATCAAATTAAAATGAGTTAACTAGAATACAAATAAAAAATAGTACATAGTTTTATTACAAAATGTTATTAGATGCAAATAACATTAATTTGCATGAAAGTCAATGTTACTTGTGATGTTTAAGTACAGACTGAGTGTATAACTATTGTTGGCACAACACTGTTCTAACATTGATTACTTAAGCAGATGATATTTACTTTAGTTGCCTATGTTTAATCAGTACATACAGTATGAATTAAAAGGAATCATTACAGCTGGAATTCGTAGGATATAGTAATTCCTCTGCAGTGAGTGTGATTAAATTAAGATGACTGAAAATATTGACATAATTTTATTATAGATTTTCATTAAGGTGTGGTCAAAGTTTTAGTAGTTTGAGTAGCAATAACACCTATCATGTGCAAATTTAATCAGGACTAATGTGCAACTACTAAAGTACTATCAGTTCTTGAGTGTTGACCACCCAAGTTAGATGAACTAAATTCTGTCAGAACAACAGATTAACCCTTTTGAATGTCCTCGGTACTGTTCAATAACCTCTTTGGCCAACTACTGTTTAAAATGTTTCAACCTATTGTAAATTATTCATCAGCGTTTTCCATAGCTGTCCTATGGTTACGTAAGTTTCCGAGGGAAAAGGCACTTCTCTGTGAATGCTGTTCCACTCTATTTCAGGCACTTGCGCCCTGCAGGGTTCCTCTGAAGTGCAGGAATTTTAGTTTTTCCGGGCAGCATTTCAACACTTATTGTGTTGAAAAAAAAATATGATGTGTCAGGCTTGATACAACATGTCAGGAACTCCAAAGAAAGGGGATGTGAATTTGTGAAAGTTCCGATAATGTTGTAATTCCAAGAAGCAACATATAGAAAATTTACTTTATAGGTAAAATGATTCAATTCAAAGTCTGACGAAGAATCAACTAAACCGAATTTGAGAACTAAAGTTCAGCCTTGTGTTTGCAGATGCATTTGTTGTGTAGATTAATAATTAGCCTGATAGTTATGTCGGCCATGATCGTGGTTTTATATAATTTGAGCAAACAAAGTTCTCTCTGTAAAATAAAAAAGGTGCTGTCATTTTTCAACCCATTTGCATTACTGTGCAGCTTAGGTTTAAATATAATCATGATGTAATTGAGGAATTCTAGAGGCATTTAAGCCTAGGTCGCCTTCTGCTGTTTCTAAGATACTGCTTATAAGATCACAACATATGTTTGCTTATCTCAAAGTATTATGTACAAAGGTCAAAAAGTTTTTTCAATGTTATATTCTCCTCTCAGGAAGATATTTTTTCAAAAAGAATATTTGCAAGCCTATAATTACAAATTATAAATCAGTATAATATAAGACATTATAATTATATTTAATAGATATTTGTAATTATAATTAAAAAATATCTATTAAAAGCATCTTTCAATTGTTTGAAAAATGTGTAATTTGATTGCAAACAGAATTTGTTTTGCAAAACAACAATGTAGTTTATACAAGAACAGCAGAGTTTGCTTCCTGACACTTTAGCCTGAACTAAGACTAAATTGTGAATTATAATTATAAAATTATGTAGTTTTGCACACACCTACTAGTAATTTTCTGTGATTTTTCAACGCCTTTCACAATTTAAGCAATACTTAAGTTTTTTGCGTAACAACAATTACAAAATATCCTACATTATGCTTTGTCCTATTTAGGCAATATTTGAACAGATATACGAGTCTGTGATAAGGAACAAAACATTTTATTTAAAAAAAAAGTGACTGTATTTGTTTGCTATTCTGTAAAACCACAATAGTAAAACATAAAAAGTGCTCTGCAAGTGTTACACCTACTCTTAATACCAACATAATACCGATAGAAGGGTGTAACTTTCTTATAGATCATTTTAGCAGCAAATTATGTGATGTATCATTTTTCCAGGGAACTAGTCATTGTTTGGTAATTATTAAATGTGGTGTGATATGAGTAGGGTAGTTTTGTATTTTGCCCTGGGGGTTGTATCTACCCCTGCTTCTCATCAGTATCAGATTTAGTAAGATTTGTTAACCTAATGGAAAAATAGGTCTTGACCTGGTTCCTTTGTGGTCATGTGGCATCTTTTGCTTTTTGTTGCTCTTTGCTAAATGTATTCTGGTTTACCACGATACACGTCAACTGTTGATTTTTAGTTTTTTTTTTTTTCATATTAACCCTTAAATGCATGACTGTTTCACCAATCATTCTTACATATTCGGGTCTTTATTGATCCGGATCTATATCTAACACTGATGGATCTCTAGCTGTCACGTCAATATAAAACTCCTCTGTTATTAGAGTAACAATTACAGAAGAATAAAATAAAGCATATTTTGTTACCTTTTGGAGCTTGAAAAGGGCTCAGTTTGAGCAGATGTTTTATGCCATCATCACTGTCCTTGTCAGAGCTCATTTCCCTGTAAATTCAGCAAATAATGGGCTAGTTTTATGTTTTTGAGGTCATGAATATGAGCCCACTTGCAATCTCAAACATATTCTTAAAACTATATAATTTTCAACATCTTCAAAATCAATATTTCGATCACCAACAGTTTCACCAGATCAATCCAGTGACAGTTACAGTCATATTTGATTGCGTTCAGTACTTGCCCCGTAGTAAACTGCTGAGCCATTTCATGTTTTTCTTATTATTTAGTTTTTCTGTCTGAATGAATCGTCACTTCAGCTGTAACGAGGCGGGACTCATGGTAAGATCCATATGCAAGCTTTTATTACAAAAGTAAGCATGGTCGTACAGGCAGGGTCTAAGCAGTGGCAAACAGGAACAGCAAGGGCTAGGCAGATCGTAGTCAGGGTACAGGCAGTAGATCGAGGCAGGCGGATATCATTCACAGAACAGTATACAAGGCAAGGGTCAGGACAGGCAGCAACGGGTCAATAAACAGGAACAGGCAAGATCAATCACAGGCAGACAGGATACAAGGAAACGCTCAGAATTGTCACAAGGAATCAAGACTTCGCCGTGAGGTGGTGTGTGTATGAGTCCTTTATAGTCCAGGTAATGCGTATCAGCTGGGTGTGGTGATTAGTGTGGAGTGTGCATGGCTGTATGTGGCAACAGGTAATTGGTGGAGTGAGTGCATGTGATTGACAGGGGGGATGATGGGAAATGTAGTCCAGGAACTGACAGGATTGTAACAGGAACAGATGGTGATCGTGACATCAGCATTGTGTATCAGACATTGCCACCTTGTGGAATAAAGGTGAATTGCACATATTCCGTCATCAAAGATACAATTATTGTTGTGCAGAAAAAATATATGTACACTCATACACACCTCGGGTCGTTAGCGACCCTATGCAATTTTTACAAAAAATGAATACAAAAAAGGCATTCTTTTATCAGTTTATTATATTCTTTATAATGAATTGATTGAGGAATACCAAGAAGGTTGATGTCTAACAAATGAACGAGGAGGAGGCTAGTGAATGACGTCCCGGGTCTTTAAAGACCCGAGGTATGCATTTAAGGGTTAAAGTTATTTGTGTAATAATTGTATCTAAGATTCATTGATATTTTGTACAAGAGTATATTGGGGAGAGAGTGTGTGTGTGGGAGGTTGCATGTGCATCCAACATGTCTCTTTTCGCAAAGAAAGGCAGTTGTTGTCAGGGAACGATTTTACCATGCTAACGTGTGTGTGCATTCTTGAACTGTAGCGTTAAAAAATAAACTCTTTCTCTTTTTGTTGTATTTCATGACCGCATCATGAAACATGCCTTTGTTCCCTTATCTTTTTGCATTTTATTTGACACTTCGACCACTTGTGAATAATTGACTTTTGAGTTGTTCTGCCTTTAAAGCGAAATATGCGTTATTCTCTTTCGGCAAACTTTTGAGTCGTGAACAATTCCTCGATACAACAGTTTTAAAGTTTATAGTTCTGTCGACAGAATTTTTTTTGTGTGTAGAAACAATTTTCACTCAAACTCCTTTTAAATGTCACAAGAAAATTACATTTTTAACATGAATTTTTGAAGTAGAAAACTGATACTCCAGTAATCTTTGTTTTATTCACAACTCGTTTTTTACAGTGTATGCAAACAATGTCAATAACATTCGTACATAAGTTACTTATATGTAAATTTTACTCCCTTTGAATTGTTAAAACATTGTTCATCTGAATGTGGATACGCAGATCGAATAGTTTGGCTGGGCTTCGATGATGTTTATGTTAGTTGCAATATCGTGCTTTATTAGCAATATCACACTTAGGATGCGGTCACATTAGTGAACTTTAAGCAAAATATTGCGTGAAAATATCTTAGTGATGTATGACTTTACTTAACTTTACTTTAAACTTTATTTGTCCCTGTTAAGGGAAAATTGTCTTGGGCAATACAGGTAAATTTTCCCTTAACAGGGACAAATAAAGTATAAAGTAAAGTCATACATCGCTACAATATTTTCACGCAATATTTTGCTTAAGCACAGCTCAACAGAGAAGTCACTTTCAAACCAAACAGCTTTCTGTTGGCCAGCGCAACAAATTCTTGAACAGGGTGAAATTGTTCCCCATGCAGATTTTGTTAATCACATGAAACTCCTGAACGCGCATATTCCTGTTGAATTTTTGCTCACGAAATTTCACCGAGCAGCAGTAAATGTGACCACACTTTTAGTAGTCATGCTAGAGACACCAATGCATTTTTGCTAAGCTACAATATCTGCAATATGTTAAAGAAAATGTCACATTAAAAACAATGTAACATATATTCTATCTATAATCTCATGTTAAGCTTGATAACTTTATCCTGTTACTGTTACTCAAGGGTGTGCGTTACAGTGATTTTAATAAGTTTGTAAGAACTGCTTCATGCCTTGACATCAAGTGGCTTTCTACTTTAACAACATTCATAACACCTTTTTAAATATCAAAGGTCATTTACAGTAGGTCTGAAAGGAGAGTAAAGTGATTGGGCAACATTTCTAAAACTGGTTGTGCTGGGATTATACGGTCATCAATGTTTCAACCACATCAGAAGGTCAACAGTTAGTGTGTATTCAGCCTTTGTGCCCATATTGTCAGTGGCTTACATTTCTGCTGACTATATTTAAATCTGTGCCCCAATGCAAATAAGTATATTTGTGTTCATATAAAATGGGCCTAACTGTTTATCTTTCGTTCTCTGGATGCCTTTCATTCGAGGTTTGCTTAACATTTTCATCATTTGCTTTGACTCAATCCCCTCATTGAAATGCCACCGATCTGTTCAACTATTCAAACAATGTGAAACACTAGAGACCATATTGTGACCCTGGTTATGTGGTCATACATTATGATGTCACAGTTGTGGTCACATTGCCTGACAGCACATGGTGGAACAAAATAGTTTCATTTGTATGCTATTGCTACTGTTATCTGGGTGGTTTCTTCTTTTCATTTGAGGGTTGTCTTCTTGCTAGGGACATCTGGGTCATTTGTTGTGTCTTTTGGGTGGTTGCTAGGGTCTTCTGAGTGATTACTCGGGTCAATTTGCTGGGTGTCAGAGTCATTTGAGTGGTTGCTAGAGTCATCTGGGTAGTGTTGTCAAAAGTACAGACTTCCATACCAAGTCGGTACTGAAATTTTGAAAATGTGACGCTTTGAACGCTGTTGAACACCTCTGATTGGCCATTGTGTTCACGCGCTCAACATATATGTCTGTGATTGGCTTCAGTGATCAACACATGGGAGCGTTTGAAAGCACACAGAAGTGTTTGAAAGCGTCTATCAGCGGACCAGGTTTCTTACTGGCCCAAGTCCTAAGACTAATTTTGACTTTCCTTGTTTCTTACAGTGTCTTCATTGTGATGGAGCTTCTGGTGGGCGTGTCTCTGGTGTGATTGACAGCTTGAGCTAAAAGGAATGGACTGCAGTGAGGAAAAGAAAGACTAGAGACCACGCCCCCCTGAGCACCATGAGGCTCAACTCATCCTGAATCACACACACACTCCACACACTTAAACGAACTTCCTCACCATGGGCTCCGTGTACTTGTGGAAGTTGTCCTCCCAAAAGCTGGGATTCTTTCTTGTGAGTTTCGGCTTCATTTGGGGGATGATGCTGCTTCATTTCACAATCCAGCAGCGGGCGACGCACGAAAGCAGTGCACAGCTACGCATGCAGATATTGGATCTCAGCAAGCGATATATCAAAGCCCTCGCTGAGGAGAACCAGAGCGTGATGGACGGACCCTACGTAGGCACCATGACGGCATACGGTGAGTCTTTAGCTGTATCCAAAATTGCATACTGTCTAGTAGTTTCGTGGGTTGACATCTCATCAGTTTTTTTCTCTTTGTTTGGGAATGTCAGAGATCTTCATTTCTAGTTGCAAAGATGAAGCCATTTGGATGTGTAGTGAACATCTTGAGCTACAGAAATACATCCAGTTATCCAGAATACATCTTCTATAACATTCTACTATAACCTGAATAACTAAGAATTGTACCCGCATCCATTCTTGATGTATTAAAGGATTAGTTCACTTTTTAAATGAAATTTTCCTGATAATTTACTCACCCCCATGTCATCCAAGATGTTCATGTCTTTCTTTCTTCAGTCGAAAAGAAATGAAGGTTTTTGATGAAAACATTCCAGGATTATTCTCCTTTATAGTGGACTTCAATGGCCTCCAGATGGTTGAAGGTCAAAATTACAGTTTCAGTGCAGCTTCAAAGGGCTTTAAACAATACCAGACGAGGAATAAGGGTCTTATCTAGCGATAAAAATGTAAAAGTATGCTTAATAAACAAATGATCACCTTCCAAGTGCTTCCGCCAAAACGCACTTTCATATTCTTCAAAAAGCTTATGCTGTATTTCCCACTCCTTCCCTATTCTGCTTACGGAAAAAATTGAACTGGCGCCGCGTTCATTCCGTAAGTAGAATAGGGAAGGCTTAGGACACACAGCGTAAGCTTTTTGAAGAATATGGAAAGCGGAAATACGTGCAAGGCGATAATATGTGTTTGTAAAGCATATACAGTTGATTTTTTTTTTTTTTTTTTAAATGGCTGATCTTTTCGCTAGATAAGACCCTTATTTCTCGTCTGGTATCGTTTAAAGCCCTTTGAAGCTGCACTGAAACTGTAATTTTGACCTTCAACTGTGACTATTGAAGACCACTATAAGGAGAATAATCCTGGAATGTTTTCATCAAAAACCTTAATTTCTTTTCGACTGAAGAAAGAAAGACATGAACTTCTTGGATGACATGGGGGTGAGTAAATTATCAGGAAAATTTTATTTGAAAGTGAACTAATCCTTTAATGTAAATTTTGACCACAAAGTTTTGCAGTTGATATTTCATCATTCGTATTTCTTTTTTGTTTGGCTGAAAACTTCAAAGATCTTCATCGTCAGTCGCAACTATTGAAGCCACCTAAATGAGTAGTCATTTTGAGTTACAGACCTATGACCTGAATAACTGAGAACTGCAATTGTAAGATTTATTTTTATTAGTTGACATCCCATCACTGGTTTTTCTCATTTTTTGCTTGGGAGCTTTGAAGATCTTTGTGGTCAGTCGCAACCAATGAAGCTACTTTCAGAAGTTCAGAACATTTTCTGCTCCTATGCAGCTCCGTAAACAACCTGTAACCTTCATTTTAATTCATTTGACGATGGTGTGAGGAATAGATAGCTGTACTGTGAAGAAAAGCTGCGGGAATCCAAGAAACTGCGGGAGATGGGAACACTGCAGTTGTGCAATTTGAATCCAGCAGTCAGTTTGAAGTCCGTTTTTCATATCAGTCGTATAAACCGACACGGCTGCTGCACTGCTGCAGCACTACGGCTTTTATATCTCACCTCCTCTGGCTTTGTCTTTCCCAGTGTTTTTTTTTCTTCCACTGCACGTTTTAACCTATATTTAGCTCCCATGATGACCTGAGGCTGCAGCTGATAAGCCATGCCATGCGGAAGATGCATTTGTGATGGGCTGCAACCATAACAACAGCTAATGTTTAAAGAGACAATGTCATCATTCTTAAACAGAAGAAAGCCGTAACGGTGTCTGTTTTAGCCTTTCTCTCAGAGCACAGTGTACATCCGTCGATAACTTATTCATGCTGCTAATAGAGGCGCTCCGTTGGGCAAGAGGCCTCATTACGGCCCACGGATGACTATCGATCCAGAAGCAAAGACACACACCACACGGCTTCTTTCAAACAATACGCCCACCGTTTCTTGTGCTAAATAGCTTCTTTTACAGGTGAGGTTGCAATTTGTTGATATATTTATGAGGTTCAAGATACATTCAGAGGTGTGTGGCGCAAGTAAACACACGTGACTTTTGCGTTTTTTGTGTAGGAGAGTTGACCTCGATAGCATATCATGCAGGTGAATGTCAGACGTGTAAGATGTAGCCGTGGTAACATTATCAGTAACGAATGCCTTAGTCGGTTGGTGATAAGGCCCATGCTTTTAGAGGTAACTCAACCAGTGTGAGGAAGCACTTTCTCAGGGCAGGGGATCCGTGATTGTGTTGCAGGGGGTCTAACAATTATTGTACGATCTCAACATTTTGTTTTTGCAGAAACCGCTATCTTTGGCTAATCTCTAAAGGAATATTCATTTTGCATATTGTACATTTATAATGTTGTGCTTTCTAAATAGATTTTTGCTTTAAAACAAGTCTTTTATTTTTAATGTATTTAGACACAGTAGTATAGAATTTATTGTTTGTGTAGTGATTGTAATTGTGGTTTTCACGTGGTAGATAAAATGGCTCTGGTGTTGCAGAAGATCTGGACAATTGTTGGATTGGTTATTTATCTAGGTTAACGTCAGAGCAAGTGGCCACGTTAAGTTGCTATTAACATGTTTTAAATGATAAGTCATATTTGAGGTCGATGGATGATAGGCAAATGTTTGGATTTCCTACCCAACGTACTGTAATTATCACAAGGACCCGCCGTTAACGATCTGTCCCTCACGGACCTTGGACTTCGCCACTTCGTCTGGAGGTTGTTTTTTTTTTCCTGCGACTAACCGACTAGTAATATTTTGGTTGACTAAGCCTCTTTTTGTCGACTAGTAGGGGGCAGCCCTATTTTTCTACATATTATACATTATAATGTTGTGATGCCTAAATTTCTTTTATAAAATTAGTGTTTATTCTTTTTTTTTTAAATTTATTTAGACACAATAATATAGAATTTAAAAATTTTCTGCCGTAACATGACAATAATCTTTGCCAAGTAATTGCGATTTTCACTTGGTGGAGAATGCGGGCAAAAAGGAAAAACAAAACAGGGTTTTACATTAAGTGAAGTCCATTTCTATAAGAAATCTTCTGCAAGTGTTAAACACGTTTGTCAAGCACATACTTGTAAACGTCAATGTTTATAATTCTTAGTGGTTTGGCTGTGAACTGCTATGAACCTTGGTTCATTATAAGAACAGATTCCTGTCTCAACCTGATCTGTTCCTGTTTGACCTATTAAATTCAATCACTGTGCCATCTGTGATGGAATCTGGTTTCTCTTAAAACAAGGAACAAAAATGTATCTGGTCTCCATGCATAATTTTGCATCTGTAGTTAGTTTGCTGTATGTCCAAGTATTGTATTCTGTTCCACTTTCTGTTTTTCCTGTAAACCAGAACTGTGGCTTTTTGCTCTCGATAATCTAATCTTGGTCAGTATATTGTCTCCTGTCTACATCGCATCTCGCTAAAGTTCCAGGAAATGCATCCCGTTTGCAGTTCATAAGTGAGACAGACAGTCAGACAGACAAGCGAGGAGAGAATTACAGACACCCAGAAATGATTAAACCAGGCTGAAGCGAAAGATCAATTTGCATTATCCTTTGAGAGTGAAAGTGATAAAGAGAGCTAGAGAAGAAGACAAAAATGGTAGATGTAAGGTCACATATGACTCACTGCAGTAATATGATGGGTAAAATCACAAATCCAGCTTTATCTTTCAGATCTGGGTTTGGCTCATCTAAAGGTCGCCTTACTTTTACATTGGAAACGGTGGCTATGTTTACATGCACACCTTTTTTTTAAATTGGAATGAGATCATTCTAATCGATTAATCTGAACATAGTGTTTACATGAACGCTAAATAAAGTGATCAGGTTGATGTGCGCATTTATATGACACAAGCTTCAAATCAGAATTGATTTTTTGACAATGCCCACGGTGCACGAATATACAGTTTCCTACTGTTTGCACATGCTATTCTCCTACATTGCTTCTTTATTTCTATTAATGTTTGTTTTAAAGAGCAGACTTAATATTAATTGATTTTGGGTCCTGATTAGCGGCGATGAGCACATGAACTGTTATTCTGTGCATGTTGCTTATATTTAACAAACAGTAAAAACGCCCCAGAATAGTGTGACTGTGACTAGATTATGAAGTATGGACTAACGGGATGTTGTTCTGCTCCACTTCACAGACGATGAGTGCTAGGAGAATTTTAGATTAACATGAGTTCCTTGCATTACGCCATTTCTACATCATTGCACATGCGCAGTCCTTTCCAGTTTTGGTTTTCAATCCGATCAGGTTGTAACGAGGTTAGTAGATGGGGGAAGAAGGAGGCGGGAACCGGCGAACATTCAGCAAACGTTAATATAAAATAAAGAACAAAACGAAAGTAATGCCGGCAGACCCTCGCGGACGTCTGCCGGCCACACAAACATAATAAAACATAACATAAAGTCCAGGCCTGGTCCTCTCTCGTCCTTCACGGTAGTCGCTCCTCCTTTTATGCTCCCGGAGCTCCTCCGTGAGGGACTCAAGGCCGGTGCGCCTCCCAGGTGAAGCTCACTAACACTCGCGCCACCGGCCTCGCGCCGTTCCCTCACGGCTCTCGCCTGCCCTGGTCGCCACACAGGTGTTTACATGTTCTCTTTATCAGATTTTAAAAAGGAATAAAACACCCCTTTAATCCGATCGAAATTTAATTTGGATCGAGCTCAATTGGATCGATTAAGGTGTTTACATGAAGGCTTTTTAGTCCGATTGAGCTGTCAATCTGATTACTAACAGATTATTTGGTGTGTGCCATCTTACCCTCTAAACCAGGGGTCTCGAAACTCAATCCTGGAATAACCCAAGCCCAGTTAAACACACCGGAACCAGCTAATCATGGTCTTACTAGGCATACTAGAAACTTCCAGGCATGTGTGTTGAGGAAAGTTGGAGCTAAACTCTGCAGGACAGTGGCCCTCCAGGACTGACTTTGGAAACCCTTGCTCTAAACTGTAATGATGGTCCTCAAAGGTGGTTTGATGTTAGAATGGTAAAAGCTTTGAAATACTGAAAATTATTAAGATTCCTTCCTGTCTGAAACTTTTGTATGCCTTTGTAGCATTTATTTCTGTTAATGTTTTTATTGTATCATTCTTTTTTTTGTTTAATGTTAAAGTATGTTTCTTTTCTATTTAACAACCAAATTGGCTGATTCCAATGCCTTTTTAAAAAAAAATTTTTATTTTTATCTGTAGCCATTTGAAATTAGAGGCAATCACTGCATTTAATCGCGATCCAAACAAAAGATGCTACACACATGTAGCATAAGCAGTTGTTTTTGATTAGATTAGACACAACTGTATGAATCAAAAACCACAGATGGACTGAATGAAAATGCAAATTCATTCTCTAACAGTAGATGGCGCTTATGAAACAGCAGGTTTCTTTAGGTACCGTTGTACGCTACGTTTATAAACACTACTTTATATGGAAGTAAAAGGAAAAGAAAATGCCATTGAAACTTTTCTGAAGACAGTCAGTTCCCTTCAGAGATGCATTCATATAAATGCCCACCCCAATTAAAAAATTCTTTTTTTTCTTCCTATATTTTGAGCATCACGAACAGTGAGCTGCTTGTGCCTGATACAGTATTTGATCTGTTCTCTTCTTTGTGTCCGTCTTCAGCGTGTTCCGTCTCTGGCCTCCCGTAACATCCTGTTTACAGACTTCGTAATATTTCCACATAAATGACAAATGATTGCAATGCAGTTTGTGTGCAAATCTGGAATAAAGACCAGCCAAAATGTAAAACTAAAAACCGGTTGCTGACTGTGTGCTTGGAGCAAGAACCGGCCGGTTCTGATTTATGGCCAGTCAACCGGTGCATCTCTACTTTAAAAAAAAAAAAAAAAAAAACATAACATAAAAACAAAAGATATTCCTACACATTTGTTCAATTCATTTACTAATACATTATTAAAATCTTGTTAACATTAGTTAATGCACTGTGAAATAACATGAACAAATAATGAACAACTGTATTTTCATTAACTAACATTAACAAAGATTAGTAAATACAGTGACAAATGTGTTGCTCATGGTTAGTTCATGTTAGTTATTACATTAACTAATGTTTTACTAATGAACCTTATTGTAAAGTGTTACCCAGGTATTTGAACTTAAAATGTTTCCTAAATATCTGAAAACATATTATGGTATTTTTATGCTTTAATACGGTCAAAAAAATGACATACACCTTTAATGTCACATGCCGGTTATACGAATGTGACTAGCCCCGAAGGGTTTACTGCTCTCTGAGGGATTTAGTCCTGGGAAGTGTGATGATGTCATGACGTCATCATCATTGAGAGCAGTGGCACTTGGTGACATAGAAATATGGATTATTCTCTCGTCTCCATCTGTCAGACAAAATCCGACCGGATTTGGACTCTTTTTTTGAGCCAGAGAGAAAGAGATGAAATGAGTTAGACATCCGTAACAAGTTTAACTTTCATAATGTGACACATTTCTGCATGAAAAATCATTTGGGATTTGAATGGATTGGGCAAGTTCTTACTAGTCATGCATTGTGAGAAGTACATTTCTTTTCTCTACTTCTTCCCCTTTTTCAGTTTTTGAGATGTGAGTTAGAAACAGGAACAAGTAGTTCAAGGTTTTGTCAATTACGTCACTGGAAAACAATGTAACAACATATTTGTTCTTCATTCAAGTAGTCACCATTGTATTTGAAAGGAATCTTGTTAATGACAGAAGTGTCCTCCTTGAGAGAAAAAATGGACCATGGTAAAAGAATGATGCTTATCCGTCCTTCTTCTATATTGTTATGGTTTAAAGCACTTTGAATTACCATTGTGTATGAAATGTGCTATATAAATAAACTTGCCTTGCCTATTACATGTGGTTTGTTTGTTTATTAGATTCTTTAACACTGAATCACTGAATAAACAATCAATCTCTACTAAATGAATCTCAGGATTTTGATTCATAATTATATTTGGATCATTCCACGCCCCACTCGTCCTCTCTGACTCTCTCTGCATTTGAACTTAATCATCTTTTACAGTGTGTTATCAAGATGAAACTCCAGGTTATTGAGTTATTGAGCATATGCGTGGTTCTTAATCCCACTGTTCTGCAGGAAGCTTGTGTTTCAGCTGAAGTCATAATAAAGCCTGTTTGAAATGCCGGAGGTGTGTTGACCTCATTCGTTTAGGTGTGTGAGGATTGAAAATATAAATGGGCACCATGCCTTTTTCTTCATCATAATGATCTATTATGTTCGATTCTATTCTATTCTCAGAAGACAAGATGGATAAATGTTAGCCTGAAACATGTGGCAATTGGATGCAAAAAAAAAAAATATATATATATATATATATATATATATATATATATATATATATATATATATATATATATATATATATATAATTTATTTTTTCTGCTTTGTTCTGTTGTTTTCTTTTAAGTTAAAGGTGCCCTAGATTCAAAAATGTAATTTACCTCGGCACAGTTAAATAACAAGAGTTCAGTACATGGAAATGACATACACAGAGTCTCAAACTCCGTTGTTTCCTCCTCCTTATATAAATCTCATTTGTTTAAAAGACCTCAGAAGAACAGGCGAATCTCAACATAACACCGACTGTTACGTAACAGTAAGGTAACGTCTGGATCTGTGCAGAGCTGAATCATCAGACTAGGTAGGAAGCAAGGACAATAGCAAAAAATGGCAGATGGAGCAATAATAACTGACAAGATCATTGATAACATGATATTTTTAGTGATATTTGTAAATTCTTTGTTAAAGTTATTTGTTAAAGTAATTCTAAATGTTTCGTTAGCATGTTGCTAATGTACTGTTAAATGTGGTTAAAGTTACCATCGTTTCTTACTGTATTCACAGAGACAAGAGCAGTCGCTATTTTCATTTTTAAACACTTGCAGTCTGTATAATTCATAAACACAACTTCATTCTTTATAAATCTCTCCAACAGTGTAGCATTAGCCATTAGCCACGGATCATAGCCTCAAACTCATTCAGAATCAATGTAAACATCAAAATAAACACTGTACTTAGACATGCTGCATGACGAACACTTTGTAAAGATCCATTTTGAGGGTTATATTAGCGGTTTGAACTTTTTTTATGTTGTTTAAGGCAAGCGAGAGCTCTTGGGGTGTGGAGCACGAGATTTAAAGGGCCACACACCCTGAATCTGCTCATTTATAATGATGCCCCAAAATAGGCAGTTAAAAAAATGAATAAAAAAAATCTATGGGGTATTTTGAGCTGAAACTTCACAGACACATTCAGGGGACACCTTAGACTTATATTACATCTTTTTAAAAAAAGTTCTAGGGCACCTTTAATCATATGTATATCATATTCTGTTGTGCAGATCTGAAGAAGACTCTAGCTGTTCTTCTGGATAATATAATGCAGAGATTATCAAAGCTGGAGTCTAAAGTGGACAATATCATCTACAACGGAACAAGTACTAACCTGACCAATGGAACCGGGACCCCTGGACCGAACCCTGTTAACCCAGAGAAAGTCAATGTGGCAGGTACAGATTGTCTTTCTTTCTCATCATACTCTACTCTTTGCACTGATATATTTTCTGCTAATCTTCCTATTGAGCAGTTCAGCACTTCTGTTTCTCCTTGACCACCCACTTTCCAAAGTCAGTGTCTCTCCGCAGACCTCTGAGAAAACACAGCACTCTTTACACATCACAGCACACACTCTTGTATGCATCACACACACACATACATGGTTTTCTTTCACAGTTCCTGCCCTCTTTATTGGATTCCATTGATTTTCCTTCAGCTCCAAGATGATTAATGACCATGTTAAAGAACAAACTATTTGTAGTTTCACCATCAAGTGTTTGCTAGAAAGAAAAGGGCTCGGTTACATTATGGGTGGTAGCTTTGTAATTAAAGACAATGGGATATTCATCAGCAAAAAATCTAGGATGGGGCTTCATTTTGTTCATTTTTATGTAATTTGTTCATTAAAAGAAGTCATTTTCTTTAGGATCACGTGCACCTCTATGAGGTTTTCTGCTTAGGTGGTTTTTGTGGTTTACAGTTACGCTAGTTGATTTTTACTACATCTGTGTTTATTAATACACTGATGTAATGTTGTTTCAGGTTGTAGTGAGACAGCTGAGAGTCAATGTAGCTTGAATTTGTCACTAAAGCGAAGTTTGGCTTGGCAGCATTAAAGTTTGATTATAATCTGGATGTGTGTGTGTGTTCATATAGGCTGTATGCCATCTGGGAAACTGTCATTGACCAAATGACTGATGTGAATGTAATACTATGGTTATTTGGACATCTGCCATGGCAAAACTATGGTGTTCTATTATCATTTGTTACCATGGAATATACCAAAGTACAACTGTATTACCATCTGTTGCAATCACCGTACTATCACAGTTTGTACCAGTACTGTACCGGTAACATCACAGTCATTTTTTTAAGGGTATCAGTATCATTTTGTACATTTCACAAAGTAATACCATGTTTTAGAACATGACGATTAATCATGGTGTTATATTATAGTTAAACTCTAGTAGCCATGTTTTGTTTAGTCAGATTGGTTTCACTAAAAATACTATAGTTGAACTATTGTTGCTATTGTAAAAAGATGTTTCTGGACATTTACCACAGAAATTAAATTCAATATTTTATATTTTTTTTATTTTGTGCAACTAAAATACAGTGGTTTTGGACATTTGCCACAGTATTACCATGTTTTTGAATACATAACTATTTATTTAGGCATTGACCATCCATTGCCTTAGGATATTTACCACAACAATAGCATGTTTTCTTGTAAATATCCAGTAATAATACCATTATTTGGACATGAACACATTAATGTCATAGTATTTGGTTAAGTAATACTTTTTTTTTTTTTGGACAGTTTGTGCATTTACAGTTGTAGTACCACTGTTTTGGACATATGGTAATAATATTTTTGGGAAACTTACAATAGTGTTAGAATTACCTTGAGGTAGCTACCATGTAAAACGTGGTAATCAACAAGTTCCATGCTTATATTTAAAATACTGAGGTATTAACATCTGATGCATTCATTGTAACATGGTACCGCCTGTGCTTTTCTGTAAAGGTTGTGTGTGTGTGTGTGTGTGTGTTTTCTCTGTCGCTCAACTTGATGTGTGCGCGGATGTGATCATCGCTTCTGACTCACTATGCTTAATATAGGCCAAACCCCTGTTGAGTCATGTGGCGCTTGACAGCGCCTGGATATCGCTAACTCTCTCTTTCTCTGACTACTTTTTTGACAGACCTGCTGTGATGACAGTTCTGGTGACAAACATTTTCAGTAGTAACAAATTTGTGAGTTTTGCTGGCAGATGATAAAACTGGCAAAAAAAACGTGCTGTAGCATATACCCTTTTTGACTTCTAAATTCCAGAACACACCAAGCCGACGGTCGGTGTCGGGCAGTTTTTGTTCGTCGGCCGACTACGTTTTCTCAGTGTGTTCCGCACCGTCGGCTGAAGTTGGCCCTTGTCAGCTTCCGGATGATTCAACATGTTGAATCGGCGTCGGAGCTTGTCGGTCAGTCGGGCCGTCTGATCATTCTGATTGGGTGTTCAGCTACTGCCACCTGCTGGTACGGAAAGGCATTTCTTCTTATGCAGGTGCAGAACAGATGTGCTACTTGGCCGTCGGGTGTCGGTTTGGTGTGTCAGGGCAACTTTGGACCTGCCAACCTGCCAACGCGAGCCAACCCCGCTCTGCTTTTGTCGCCACTAGTTCGTTGGCGTCGGCTTGGTGTGTTTCGGGCTTAAGTAGGGATGCTAACAATTAATCGAAGATCGATTTCATGATCAATTAAGCAAGCTCATCGTTAAAATGCTAGTTTTGAGGTAGTTACGTGTTCTAAACTAGCCATTTATTTTGAAACATAATTAACCAAAAAACCCTACAAACAAGTGATTTTACTGAACATTACAGTGACATTGAAAAACACTGCACCATGAACTGAGACGCGATCAGATCCCAGAAGTCCTATAGCTATATCCAAGCGTCATGTCACGTCACTCCATGATCTATGCATTGTCTTATGTTCTATTTGGCTCATTCATGACCATCTGCTCTATATAAAGATATGTGATCTACTATGGTTTACTAATGTTTTGCAAAGTTACAGAATGTGGCTCAAAAGCATCATGTGTATACTGTTTACAGGTGCGTTGACGGCACTTTTTCATACAAATACTTGGCATAGTTTGGTCCCTAACTGAAAACAAAGCTTTTATATTTCACCTATTTTGTGTTAGTTAAGCAAAGTGGTTAAGTAATGTGATGATAGTGCCCTGCTTCAGATTTAAGAGGTTAGGGTTAATCGATTAATCGTTAATTTAAACGGCAATCGATTATGGGAATTTATGTAAATTGACATCCCTACTTGTAAGCAACAGGTTAAAGGGCTGTTCACAGCAAGAATAACTACAAAGATCTACATCAAAGTATGGCAGCAATCTGTTTATTATAAGCACAAGCTAAAGTTACATCATCTACTGCTTTAAGTGCTCGAGTTCCTTAAATTTCGGTGGCTTCTGATTGGCTGTTCTTTTTGTATTATTATTGTTCATCAGCTGGAAATAAGTGTTCTGAAAGTGATTCCAATGATATAGTTTCTCGTTGTCATTATTGTTATAGTTGTGTTGTGGACTACCCTATTCTCATAGAATTAGAACAATTACTAAAACTTTATAGTTATTGTTACAGTTATAGTTATCATTCTTGGTGTGAACGGCCCTTAAAAATTCTAAAAACACTGTAGCAACTGCATAACAATGTGCTAAAACTATCCAGGCCACACTAGCAGCTGCAAAACAACGCACTAAATTAAACCACAACACTTTACCAACTTCTGAACACATTTAAACAACCAGAAAAATCCTTAGCAACCACTTACCAATGTGCTAAAACCACCTAGAAGATGCTAGTTTTATAACAGAGTTTTCGAATGTATTAGCAAAGTGTTGAAATGTCGCTTTAGGTCTCTGTTTTCTTAACAGACAAGACCTATTAAGACTACATGACATGGTTGACATGCTTTAGATGTTTTTAAGAACTCAAACCAACACTTTCAGATGTAAGTCATAGTTCAGGATGACAGCAACTTGAATCTTTACATGCAGTCCCAAGCTCTCTAAAGCGCTATTATTTCCTGACGAATGACAGAGTGGGTCTGGCAGCTAGTGAAGAAAAGAAAGAAAAGTCCTGCTTCTCAAAACTATCAAACGACTCTTTATACTCCATCAACATGATGACAAATCTAAGCAATACCGTCTGAGAGACCTGCACAAAGACTCATTGTGGTCTTGATGTTGGAACTGTAAAACTGCGAATGTACGTGTGAACTCTTAACACCCACACCAGAGAACATTCTCCCTCTGCTCGTTCTTGCTGAGTTCCTCTCAATGGGTGCGTTTAATGCTTGAACAAATGGAAGGGTTTTTTTGTCTGGTAGTACACCTTAAGTCTCTTTTGCTGCAGTGTTTGACACTTTTTTTTTTTTTATGTTTGTTTTTTTGCTCTCAGTTGACAACCAATGTATGATTGAATTCGTCTTCTGTTTGGCTGAAAAAAAAAAGTTTATTACCAGAGCGATTGAAAGCAGGTGTCTAACAGTGGACCGAACCGTGATAGATGCCTGCTTTCAAGCGCTCCCGTGTGTATCTGTGTAAGCGCTTAGTGAAGATATTAACTGATGACTATTTACGACGTTTTTACAGCATTGATCATTGAAGCCTATCACAGACATATCCGATGAGCCGTGAAAACAACGGCCAATCAGAGATGTTTACGAAACCACTCAACAGCGCTCAAAGCGTCACATTTTTAAAATTTCAGTACTGACTAGGAACCGAAGTCGGTACTTTTAACAACACTATTTGCATCAGCAAATATGTTAAGTGCCACCTGATACTAGAAATACAAAGTTCTCTTATGAAACTCTAGATTGCGCAGGCTGACAGGTTCTTAACTCAAGTTGCTTGCATTCTCTATAGGGCACAGCTGATTGTTTCTGCTATATCAGTAGCCAGTGAGCTCGATACTTGGTCAGCATTTGCTGTAGCAGTTGCAGCATGCTTTCAGAAACCCTCCACCTTCCCCAGCTCCACCTGTATAGACCTGCTATGGTAATTCATGTATGCTATATTGTACAGCAGCAGCATGTCTTACTTGCTAACAGCAGAGTGTATGTATTGACAATAGCAAGTCCCATAGTTGCTCTGCAGCATCAGCAGTGAAGCAGATCTATTCTGCCAATACCAAACATATTATATACGTTTCATATCCATCCAAACACTCCAAGAGTTGTCATGAAAGAAAATAACTTATTTTCAATACCGCAAGCTCAACACAAACTAGAACCATTTTTACCAAATTCTTTGTTGTTTCTGACAATAGTAAAAAACACAGTTAAAATGGCTTTGTCACCAGAAACTAGCGCAAAATAGAAGAAAATATTATATATAATATATAATAGTTTTAGTGTGGAAGGTTAATATAAGTACGTCAGTTGGCTACATTTAAGAGATCTGTTAAAATTATCTGTGAACTTTCAGTACATACACGGACAAAGATTAAAGAAACCTTAAAGGTGAAGTGCGTTATTTATTTTTTTCAAAAATATGCAAAAGCAAGCCCATAGTAGGCTGAAATATAAACACTGTTGCACAAAACATTGCTCTGTTTGTTTGAGAATCCTGACTATGCCTAAATATACAGAAGATGGCAGGGATGTTTGGGAGACTTGTTTGGAAAATTTAGTGACACTAGTGCTAGCTCAGAAATGACACACTTAGCACCTGTAGTGGGTTAATTTTTGATCCTTTTATAAATGATTCCCACTGTCTTCACTTTCAGAATAACATCAGACCTGGATAGGCATTATCTCACATCAGTGTCTGTGGATTCACCCGATTAAAACCATTGAACCGTCGCCCGCCGATTTTATCTATCCAAACATAGCACGTTTCACCCAGGCTTTCTCTTTCTCAGAGGTTATCGGCTTCGCGTGCCAGCAGCCAAGAGAGCCCAGGTGTTCGTGCGGCCTGTGGCTTGTGTATCTATGTGTGTGCGTTTGTTTGCGCCAGCGGTGTCTGTTACCATCTCTCTGGACACTGCTGAAATGACGCCGCTGGCACGCTCTACGATTCTGGCTCTTGACTAGAGACTCCTCGGAGAGCGAGGGAGAAGGAGAGACACAGACAGAGATACCCACTGTTAGCAAACAGAATGGCTTGCCTTATTGTGCTCGTAGATGCCGCTGGTGGACGCAAGGCCGACGTGTAATTAATAAGCTAAACACTTGCAGGCTAGGAACAATAGCACAAAGAAAACGTTCATCCGTGCTAGCTAGAAGAGACATAAAGCTGAAGTTACAGTTAAGGCCTGTTCACACTAAGAATGCTAACTATAAAGATAACTGTATTAGCATCCACACCAATGGGCAATAAAGTGGACTCAAGGCCAACGTGTAGTTAATAAGCTAAACACTTGCAGGCTAGGAACAGTAACACAAAGACAACGTTCATCCTTGCTAGCTAGAAGAGACATAAAGCTAAAGTTACAGTTAAGGCCTGTTTACACCAAGAATTGTAACTTGAAAGATAGCTATACTAGCATCCACACAACCCACAATAAAGTTTTGTTTATTATATGTGCAGTTATACTGCTGCAGTTATGGCGTCTGCCACTTTAAATGCTCGAGCTATTTAAAGTTGGTGGTTTCTGATTGGCTGTCAATGTTTTTATCATTCATCAAAAAAAAAATAATTCTGAAAGTGATTCCAACGATATTGTTCCTTTATATCGTTATTATTATAGTTATGTTGTGGACTTCCCATGTCTTAATGAATTAGAAGGCTTATTAAAACTTTATTGTTATAGTAATTGTTATAGTTTTTGTCCTTGATGTGAACGGCTCTTTATGCTGTATCTTTATTTTATTTAGTGCTTTAACGCTCATCTCTAACACGAAGTGTTAAAGTAAATTCATCCCACGTGTTTGTGTTTTGCCACTTTCTTCAGATAATGTGTGACCAAAATACTAATTTGGGTTTCTTTTTATCTTTTTTAACCCACTTAGGGTTTGTGCCAGTATTAAAATTCTGACCGTTGATTATGTTCATGTTGTGAGTGATAAATGGGTGATATTAAAAGTTATAATTTTTGACTGAATGAAAACAAAATAAAATATTGTAAGTTAAATCAATTGTTTTAAATTCTACAAGGGAAACAGAACTCAGCCAATATTAACCAATATTGGTAGGTTAAATTTAAAAATCTCTTCAAATTTAAACAATATAGTACTGATATACCATTCATTCCTAAGCATCAGTGATCATTTTAAATATTTAACATTTGTTTTCCAATACCATTGTAATTTGGAAACTGTCATCTCGGTTAGAGTGAACATATTGTTGTGAAAATGTTTCTGATTATTTGGTGGTTCGGATTATTTAGTCATTGAATTTAGAGAGCAGATTCACACATTTGCTCATAACTTCCCAGTTCTGGATGTTTTTCACCTGTTTTTGCAGAACTGGAGGTCTCCAGAGAGGCCGTGTTTGGGTGTGGAGCGTCCCTGCTCATGGTTTCATACGTCCGGGGCGGATGTGGCTTCTTCCTTTAGAGAACAAGCTGAACCAGTAACACTAACCACAACTAGCTGAGCGCAATAGATCTTCTCTGCCACCATACAAGCTAATCACGATGGGGACTTCCTGTTTTGTATTTGAAAGAAGACATTCTACTTTTTGAAATAAATTGTTTAGCATGTTTAGAAATGATTAAAGATAGTATTTTAGTCAGTCAGCTTATGGACCCTTCTTTGGAGATGTCTTTAGCAACTTTTTCCCCATAATTGTGAGTACATCACAAACACAGTTCAATCCAGGACAGTTGCTAGCGGAGCGAAAGGGGTTGAAGATTCTAGGCGCCCTGGCCTTAGGGGGGCCCCGGATACCCCAGCTACGGCCCTGCTTCTATCTGATGTACAAACTGATAGATTGATTTTGTGTCCGCTCCCTCATTGGGATCCACTTTGGCAATTCATGGCAATGAACAAATAGCACTTAAGAGCAAGACACACAAACTTGTCTTCGGTCTGTGTGTGTGGTCCCGGAGGGTCTGGTTTTGAGTTTCATCTGTCGTTTTTGATGCTGTTGTGCAGTGTCATGAAGCAGTATGTTGCTGATAAAGAGCACACGTCTTTTTTCTCTGTTGTCTCCATGTGTGTGTAACTAATTGTCTGTCAGTTACATTGTTGGAGTCTTCGGCTATTGTGTAGTCAGAAATGTGATAGTGATAGTTATTACACGGTACTGAAAGACCTATTGTGTTGGACTTTTCTCCTGTGGGGCAATGATCCGATTCAGAGAGATGGCCAGCAAACAGTGGAACTTAATTAAGGGCCCAAAATGTAAAATAAAGGTTTGTCTGGTTACTGTTTTAGTAATCCCTATGTAAAAAGTTAAATAAATAAAATGCACTCTGCACTCTAAACCAGTGGTTCTCAAAGTGGGGGGTCGCAAGACAGTGAGGGAGGGGTCACAGGATGATTTCCAGAAATAAAAAAAAAAATGTTTTAAACGATTAGAAATAGCATATTTTATCAATAATTGTAACAAAATACTAAAAATAGTAGTTAAATTAAAAACCATGCAAATAAAAAAGCCATCAACCTTTGGATTTTCCTTCCCCTCGACAGTGACTCCTGAAGTGATTACGACAGATTAACGACATATTAGCAACAGCATCAGATGCAGCAGGTCTATATACAGCATTATGTTAAACATTCAGACATATGCACATAGGTAATTCAACGCAGGGAGGCCAGCGGAGGATAGTGAAGCACCACCGTCATGCCTTCACAGTACATAATATGCAGCTCGCGCTATTGTTTTCACATATGCGGCGTTTGCAATGCGCAACTGATCCATGGCTGTATATCACAAACAAGACATTTACTTATTTTTATTTCAAATCCAAAAAGTTGTTACTGAACATGACGTGTCAGCAATTGCGATCCTCTTTGAATAGCTACACTATATTTGATAATGTCGCGTTTAAAAGTTTTATTCATTCCATTACTTTATATTAATATAAAGTAATACTTTAGACGTATATATTATGTTGCTCACGCAAGTGGCAAAACATTTAAACATAAGCTTCATGTTAAAATCACAAACATTTTAAAATGAAACTTAAAATAGACAAAAACAGGTGACTCTCGTCTTTCCTTTTAAATCTTTTTACAAGAAATCCCTCAGGTCATAAGTACTTGTTTTTCACCTTCATGAAGAGACGAGTGCTATCATTTATATTTCCTTGTTCAACTAAATGCCTGGTAAGGTGTCATTTTCCTTGCTTTACCCGAGGCAAAAAAATCCATGTGTAACTGTGTTACAGAGACTTTAAATGATATGCATCTATGGTGAAATTACTAGGTGTTTTTTGTTTTTTTTTTGCATCAATACATGCTTATTTCAATGCGAACAATGCGCTATCGTTTTAATTCAGTGCTGTGCAGCACAGCAAAAATAGACTCGACGCGGAAACGATCGCTGCACTGCTGCAGATGCACCGCTCCTGGAACGCACTGCTGGACCGCATCCGCATGCAGTGTGAATGCTCTAATCCGTTAATATGGGCACAGAACAAAAATAAAGGTGCGTGTGCGCCATTGCGCACAACGTTTGTATAGCCTATTTTAACCTCCGACGAAAATAATTAATTGGTTTGAGAAGGACAATCTTAAATTAAACAAATTAGTTTTACTTTACTTTTATGAGTATTATTTCAAGTTCACAGAACTGATATATTTTCAGTAAACTGAACTGTTTCATTGTTTTGAGTTTTATGAACTTATTTCTCAATGCGCTTTTGCTCCAGTGGTGTCTGTCGTTGCTATGCAACCATGAGCCGCGCTCTCAACCGCGTCGCTTCTATTATGAGCGCGCTTGCCTAAATTTCAGTAAAAGCTCTTGATTTTAAGTCACGAGCGTCAAATTTAAACCACCGAAACGCGTCCGATGTAGCCCTCCAACGTTACCGATGTTCAAATGGCATCTTGGACAAATGTGTCTCAGGGTGTGTGAGCACAAGCGCTGCAGGTGTCTGTCAAGAAACAGAAGAGTGTACAAATGTATTCAGGGATTGTATTTGTTCAGTACAGTGTTGTTCAGTGCAAGATTTTAATGTTATTTAAGCTAACATGAAGTAAGGGAAAATACTTCCACTAGATGTTAAAATCTAATAATGTATGTATGAGAGCTTTTTATTTTTTGGCAAAATAAAGTTTTTATATATATATATATATATATATTATATATAATATGTAATTTAGGAACAAAACCAGCAAAACTTGTGGCGTGGAGGGGTCAGAAATAAACAAAAAACTGGAGCTATATATATATATATATAGCTCCATTTTTTTGTTTATTTCTGACCCCTCCACGCCACAAGTTTTGCTGGTTTTGTTCCTAAATTACATATTTTTTATTCCATGCACCTTGTTGGATGTGAGAAGTTGCACCAGACTATTGCAATTAATAGCATTATATTAGTAGGCTATATTAGTAGTATTATATAATTATATTACACTGTAACAATGAGAGAGACACTGCTGTTTACATTTAGAATGGTAAATAAAATATTTATAGTTTAGGTATAAAAACATTTTAGTTGCCCTAATGAAAGTAAATGAGAAATAATGCAAAGGAAAGTAAATTTTCTGAAATATTGCGCTTTCTTGCGCTTGAATGTTAATATGGCCCTCCTATGAGGTGTCAATAACAGAAACGGCCCCCCAACAATTTGAGTTTGAGACCCCTGATTTAGACGAACTTAAGTTTAACTGAAACTGAGCTGGGATTTCTATTTCCCAGCATGCTTTTCCCATGGCACTCGAAGGGAGAGTAAATGCTAAAATTAAGTGTTATATAATGTTTTTTTGTGCAAGATTATTAAGTAGGAGATTTAATAGTGATTTAATGTTTTATGATGCTAATTTAGAAGAGTTGCTGTTAATGTGTGTTTTTGGAGAGTGTGTGACAAGCGGTGTATGTGGCTTGGTTTGAGAGCAAGTATGTTAACTGCTTTATATTGCTGTACTCATTCAGCAAGTGCTATACCATGCTATTGTTAACATGCTAGCAAATGAGCAAGTTAGCATTTTTGGAATTGGTTTACCTTCATCCAAACCTTTTCTTTATCTGCAAATCAGACCTACAACAGCGACGTGGGGTAATTTTGGCCCGTTTTTCTGTCCAGAACTGTTTCAGCTCATGTATTTTTGGGATGTGTTGCTTGAAACGGCCATTCCGGATCACCACACAGCATTACTGAGCTCACTTCTTGGACTTTGCTTTTCTACCAAATACCAACCTACCTACATACCTAGAAGATCCTCCTTCATGCCCCTTGTGCCAGAATCCATTATCACTGAAGCATATTTTGATGGATTGTGATAGTTTGAAATCTGTTAGAATTTTAATAAAAATAAAGTCTCTTTATATACATTATACAGTATGTGCAATAGGCCTTTATTTAAACAGCAATCATCTATGATCTGTCCTCATTTAAAAATTAAACGTGCGTGAGTCACATCCATTTGAAAGCTTCAATAAAACCCTTCCTGCTTGGCAGAAATCGCCTAGAACAGAGATTATACACACACAGCACTGTACGTTCACGCTCCGTAGAAGTGCCCTCGGTGTGTGTTTTCTGGCGTGAGAGAGACAAACACACACTGCTCTGAGGGAAATGTGTCTCACTGAAGCGCAAAAGAGAGAGACAACTCTCCTGAGTGCTTTTCCTCTCTCGCTCCTACATATCTTGCTGTTTTTATCTCGCTGAAAGACACACTCATTGTCTGCTTGATGATTGTTGTGTTTTCCATGCAGGGTCTTTTAGCCCGGAGGAGTATGTGACTGAAAACGCCCATCTGTGTGTGTGTGTGTGTGTGTGTGTTTGAGATTGAGTGTTTACAAGGGTGTATGTTAAGCCTGTGTCAAGCACAGCTGTTTTCCCACTCTATGTAGTGGCACATGTTGAAGAAATAGTCGAAATTGTTTCTTTCTCCCCCCCCCCCCCCCCCCCCTTCCTCTCAGCTAATCATTGTTTTTGCATCTGACAGTAATCAAAAGTTCAATAAAGTTCAAGAAAAGAAATTGCGCAACTACTGATATGTCTAACATGACATTATGGACGGTATCAGCCAAACAATTAAACGTGATGATGTGATTGTGATGCCATAATCTAGTGTCTTAAATATGCACTTCTGTAGTGATGGGGAAAGTATATTGAGTATATTATATAGTAAAGCAGTATATACAAATCCCTTTTATCATGTTCTGTTTACCTTTGGTATATTTATGTTAATTATCCTAAAACTTTGGGTTGGATCTTGAATTCCTAATGTGTTTCTGTAACAGAAAAGGTCCCAAAAAACCACCGCAACCTAGTCCACTTTGGTAGCACTGAAGGGATTGTGGGTAATATTATCCATCGGAAATAGTACTATTTCAATTGTAAAAAAATCGCATCCCAGAATGCCTTGCCTTGTCTAATCTCATTTCTTCTCATTTTCTTATCAGAAAAAGTCAATAGAAAACCACTGCAAACAAATTGTATTAAGCGATTGTGGGTAACATTAGACCGACAATGCATTCACGGGTGCATACTTTGAAAATCGTGCACCATCCGAGCAATGTTGGTGTACTTATTCTAATGTGTTATGATTTGGGACTCCAATTCCAGTAGTGCAAATGATTTATTATTCTTGCAATGCAAATTAGGGCTCAATACGGAATAGAATATTGGAATAGTAATACTATAAAACGATGGTGTGTGTATAGTAAGTAGCATGCTGTTATTCAAATTTAGCCTAGATTTAAACTTCGTATCAGTACTGATGGCTTTACTGCATCCCATAATGCCTTGCATAGGCCTTCATGTTATTCGATTCTGTCTTGCAAAACAATCCCTCTGCAGTAGATGAGTATGTCCAGTGTGTATGTGAAACAGATCAGGGTTTGTTTGTAAATTCATGTCATATTAAGTCGTATTAAGGCATGATTAAGGTCTAATTTAGCTCTAAATTGTGTTTGTTTATTAAACACACCCAACCAGCCGATTGAGTTGGTGTTCATGACATGATCATGCTGAACGGAGACCAATTTCACAGCTTGTTTTTGTCTTCTCTTCATAGTCATCCCTCAGCTCTATTTCGGCTAGTGCTGATGTGCTTCATTGAGTCATTTTGGTCGTTTCCCCCACGACCATTGTGTTATTTGTGTCAGGTGACTCACAAAATGGTCTAAATTCTTTGATAGCATGTGACCTTAAACGATGTGGATTTGTGAATGGCACGTACATCCTTTACAGTTTGGTGTTCCCTCAGTGGGGTGTTAGTTTACAGGATGTGCTCTTAATGTTTGCTGTTCTATCTGGGTTGCGGCCAGCCATTGTTCTACAGCGCCATCATGTCTTATGCTTTATGAAGGAGAGAAAGAGAGCAGAAAGATGATCCAATACTTTCAAATCAAATTATTGGAAATTACATGGCTAACACCCTTCTCATTGCTGCAGTCTGTGTCCTTGTCTCCTCTCCCTTCATCTCATCTTGTCTCCTCTCATCTCGTCTTTCCCCCCATCTCCTTTTCTCCTCGCTCTTCTAGACTCGTCTTGTCTCTGCTCTGAATTCTCCTCATTTCATCTCCTCTGATTTCTCCTCATCTCATCTCTCATCATCTCATTTCTCCCCATCTCAATTCTCCTCATCTCATCTCATCTCATCTCAATTCTCCTCTCAATTCATCTCATCTCCTCTCAATTCTCATCATCTCATCTACCCTTATCTTAATTCTCCTCATCTCATCTCAATTCTCCTCTCAATTCTCCTCAACTCATCTCAATTCTCCTCATCTCATTTCATCTCATCTCAGTTCTCCTCATCTCAATTCTCCTCTAAATTCTCTTAATCTCCTCTCAATTATCCTCATCTCAATTCTCCTCTCAATTCTCCTCAACTCATCTCAATTCTCCTCATCCCACCTGTATTTCTGTCCTCTCCCTTCATCTTTATAAACTCATCTCAACTGATCACCCAAATTCCTTTCCTTTGCATCACCTCTCAACTCGTCTCATCCCAGCTCAACTCATCTCAACTCTTTTCAACTCTTCTCACTTCACCTGGATCCCTCTCCTTTCATTTTGTATCATCTCCTCTCATCTCAACTCACCTCACCTCACCCAGATTCCTGTCATTTCATCTTCTCTAATCTCATCTTGTCTTTTCTCCTTTCATATCACCTCATCTTGTTTCCTTACCTCGTGTTCTTACATCTTTTGTCTCGACTCATCTTGTCTAGGTTTGCAAAGGGGTGGAAAGTTTCCGGTAAATTTCCGGAAACTTTCCATGGAAACTTAACCTGGGGAATTTTGGAAATATTCCAATTTGGAAACTTAACAGGAATTTACGGGAATTTATGGGAATTAATTGGAAATTTAGGGAAATTTATATAAATTTATAAGATTTATATAAAATGTATCATATACAAACATAAATATAAACATTTTGTTTGGTCATAGCATGAAATAACATTTATTGTTCGCATTTAATTAATTCTAATTCAGTAAATATGTAAAATAAATATATTTTTTATTGCAGCAATTATGTGTTATTTATTTCAGTATCACAAGATCCTTCAGAAATCATTCTAATATGCTGATTTGATGCTCAGTTATTATCAATGTTGGAAACAGTTGTGCTGTTTAATATTTTTTTTGGAACTTGTAATACTTTTTTCAGGATTCATTGATGATTAAAAAGTAGTAAAAAAAAAAAAAAAAAAAAAAACAGAATTGACTCAAAATAGAAATCCTTCCTAACATTATCACTTTAATATCACTTATTATAAATTTCACACATCCTTTCTGAATAAAAATATTAATTTCTTTAAAAAAAAAGGAAAATTTACTCACCCCAAAATTTTGAATGGTAGTGTATATTGTTACAAAAGATTTCTATTTCAAATAAATGCTGTTCTTTAAATTTTTGTTCATTAAAGAATCCTGAAAAAAGTACCACAGGTTAAAAAAATATATATTAAGCAGAACAACTGTTTCCAACATTGATAATTGAGTATCAAATTAACATGTTAGAATGTCTTCTGAAGGATCATGTGACACTGAAATTTTAACCAAAATTATGCTGCAAGATGTTTTTTTCAACTACATTTAAGTACTCTGTTATAGGCTAACCTACAATTTTGCAAATTCCCAATTTATTCCCATTAATTCCCGTTAATTTCCATGGAAAGTTTCTAGCTTTGAAAATTCCTGGAATTTTGCAACCCTAATCCTGTCTCATCTCGCCTCTCGTCTCCTCTCCTCTCCTCAAGCTTCTGATATCCGGGTCTATGGATCCTGTTAATCTCTTCAAGGATTTTAGAGCTAATACAGACAGGAGAATATTATCAGTGGCAAAAATGTCAGGGTCGCATTTAAGTCGAATGCTAGAATCATGTGACTTCAAGCTAAATTACAAAAGTCTCTGTGGTTCTTTCTGTTATATTATGATTTAAATGACCTCAAATAGCTGTAAAATATGAATAGCTGTTTAAGCCTAAAACATTGCAATGTTTCAATCACTTACATGCAGATCTGACAAATGGCATCACTGCAGGATGACGTCATATACTCAGCCTTGCGCTTGATATTCTACATTGGTTAGCAGTTTAAACTCTGTAACTTGAGTCACTGAGATTTCTTATCTCCATTATGCCCTTGAGCATGGCACTTTACTTCTGGGACCACCCGAGCGATTGTACTGTAAGATAAAAGTGACCGTGAAAGTGTACTTGGATCAGTGTTTGTCTCCAGAAAGAGACACATTTGCTTGCACAGTAGATTATGTGTGCCTACTTCTCCGCTGCACCTCATGTCCCTAAAGATTTGTTACTTTTGAATGTGCATATAGTGCATTCATGCTCCAAGGTTCTTTCATGACATATTTGTTGACTAAATCCATATCAGTAGTTTCACAGAAGGAAGGAGATTTAGGAATTTGATGGCTAGACAGAAATTGTGACAGAGAGAAAGGAAAAAGCGAGGTTTGATTGTGTTTGTTTGCCCCTAAAGGGAAGTTAGAAGTGAAAGTTCAAAGTACAAAGCTGTGCCATCGTTATTTAAAAGCTGATGAGTCTTCATTCTAACTCTTTTTATGATCTTTTATATATATATATAAAATACCATGTGTAAACAGTGCAGATTGTAGTTGAAAAAAAGGCAGCTGTCAGATAGGAGTCAAAATCTGCTAAGGGGTAATAATGGAACAGCATTTATTATTTACAATAGGATCTGTATTTTCATGGGTTTAAATAAAAGATTTCTGTTATAAGAGACAATAAAAAATAAAAAAAAACTCTCCTTTTCTGTTAAAAAAAATAAAAAATAAAAAAAAATAACTTCATTTTCAAAAGTCAACGAATTTGGGACAGTTGAATGTAACATTTTTGACAAGCCAAACATGTCAGTCTCTGAGTAACATGCAATTTTTTTAACCCACGAAATAAACCTCATTCCATAAAATAAGTATAATAAACTATGCAAAAAGCATTTAGAATGTCTCCAGCACATTTTATAATTACCCAAAAATCCAACATAGTTCACCCCTTATGCACGTTATCATGTCCGTCAAAAACTTAGGCTGGCTGTCGGTTGAAATATTAAAACTAAAAACACAAACGCACTCATGAGCATCAATCACTTCATTGAATGAATACTTGCCGGCCAGGAAATAAATAATTATTACCTTACGATCCATTTGTTTTCAAATACACATTTGAATATCATGATATCAATGTCTGTCAAAAAATAACATGCACAATACACGGTTGTATTTATGAGAAGAGGTCTAGGGAGTACACGCATTTCCTGGAAAATCCACACTATCGGATGTTTTGACTACGTCATCGCTTTCCGAAAAGAAAATGGCTGCCTGAGTGGCTTCAACATGCTGTCTGTTAAAAACAAAAACATGCATAAAACATAAAGCATGTCCATGAGTATAAATACTTCACACTGCATGCTAAAGAGAATAAACACCAATCCAATTTTGCCGGGTAGTGAACATCGTTCAACATATGTTGGTTTTGACTGACATTTTTTCTGATTCTGATTAATATTTTCAATAATTTACTATTCTTGAATGATCTTTTTTCCATAATTTTGGCAATAGATGAACTGTTAAATGAATGATCTTGAGATGAGCCCCTGTAGTCATCCAATTTGACTCTCAAATGCTGATGTAATATATATTATAAACTTGACAGATAAGTTTTATAAAATGTAGTTTGATAATATCATCTGAGTTTAAAAAACAAAGGCAATTATCAAGATTTGATAAAATGTTATTTAATTGTCCAATAAAAGTTGATACATTTTCAAGTCCAATTTTTTTTATCGTAAACACATTGCTTCAAAAACAGGAATGAAAAAAACGAAAAAAAAAAAAAAAAAAAACTAAGGGTGTGTTCACACTTGTAGTTCGGTTCGTTTGGTTCATTTGGTCCGGACCAAAGAAGAAAAAAAAACATTTAGTCCTGGTCTGGTTAGCGTTCACATTGGCAATTTTATCACCGAACCAAAAGATACCAAACCTTAAGAGTTCGTTTGGAAGCGGACCGAGACCCATCTTTTCAGCGGTCTCGGTCCGCTTGTTTGGTGCGCACCAGGGTTCGGATGGCAGCGTTCACATATGTTCAAATGAACCGCACTAACCGAGCAATCGCACCAGGGTTCGTTTTAATCGAACCAAACATGACAAGTGTGAACACACCCTAACTATCGTAAAATTGACCTTAATCTCATCACCCTTAAAATTAGATGAACTTTTACACAAAAATTACGAAACTTACGACTTTGTCTGACAAGGTTTTGTTTAATATATTCTTATGTTTTAAAACTTGCAAACAGAAACTTTGAAGTAAATTTGAAGTGAATTGACCCTTCGCTAAGCCACGCCCGAAAACCGCCACAGGGCAATTGTGGTTTAGCAGCCGTTACTAGGCGCGGGAAGTCTGTCAAGCTTTCGAGCGAGGGAACATGCCGAAGCGTTTTGCCTATGGATTATGTTAACCTGATACCTGGTATCCTAAAAGTTTGGACGGGGTGGTGGAATTTTTTTTCCCCTTCCCGACACCTAAAACCCAAATGGAGGAATGGCGGTGTTCTGAAAATTTGTGCTACTCTGTCAGATTTTGCTACCTCCCATTGAAACAGTAGGTAACGTTAGCAAAATCTGACAAAATCCGAAAAATGCAAACGTAACCGATCAGATTGTGCTTCCAGCGTGATGGTTTATGGCTTTATTAACATCTAGTTAAGTCAAGTCAAATTTATTTATATAGCGCTTTTACAATTGGTAATTGTTCAAAGCAGCTTTACATATTAGAAGCACAGAAAAAGGGAAGTGGTTAAAAATAAGCTGTACAACCAAGCGTGGTAATATGTAACATATACAAGATGGTGCTACATTTAAGCCAATGTCGGCTGACTCCCAGGGGTGGAAAAAACCCCCTAGGAGAAAAACCCAGCGTGCTAGCACTGGGAAAAAAGTCCTAGGAGGGAAAAAAAACCCTTGGAAGATATATATAATATATGTAAATGGATACGGGGATTAAAAATCTGAATTATAGATGCAGCCAGAACTGGGTCTGTAGGCCCATTGTCTCCTGGGCTACGTTGTAGTCAGGTCCAGACACTGGTTCTCCATCTGATCTGGATACGGCCTGGATCCAGCACCCGGCAAACCTCAGGATAAGCAGAGAGACAGATATTAGCGTAGATGCCATTCTTATTCTGATGTACAGGTATATCTAGTGTTATAGGAAATGTTCTCGGTTCCGGCCGACCTAAATATTGCAGCGTAACAATCCTTTAACGGATTTGAAAAATGTTAATGTATTGATAATGTGTTATGTGTATGCAAGAGCAAAGAGATGTGTTTTTAGTCTAGATTTAAACTGACAGAGTGTGTCTACTTCCCGAACAATGCTAGGAAGATTGTTCCAGAGTTTAGGTGCTAAATAGGAAAAGGATCGGCCGCCTTCAGTTGATTTTGATATTCTGGGTATTATCAACTGGCCTGAATTCTGAGATCGCAATAAACGTGAAGGACTATAATGCATTAAGAGCTCACTTAGGTACTGGGGAGCTAAACCATTTAGAGCTTTTTAAGTAAGTAGCAAGATTTTAAAATCTATATGATGTTTAATAGGGAGCCAATGTAATGTTGACAGAACTGGGCTAATATGGTCATACTTTCTGGTTCTAGTAAGAACTCTAGCTGCCGCATTTTGGACCAACTGTAGTTTGTTTAAAAGCCGAGCAGAACAACCACCCAGTAGAGCGTTACAATAATCTAGTCTTGAGGTCATGAATGCATGAACCAACTGTTCCGCATTTGTCATTGAGAGCATATGCCGTAATTTAGATATATTCTTTAGATGGAAGAAGGCGGTTTTACAGGTTTTAAACATGACTTTTCAAATGAAAGATTGGTATCTACACCTACCCCAACCTTGAACCTACCCTTATAATAATGCATATACAGTAGTTTTGTGTAATATTGATGTATGTATGCAGTAAGCCCGGGTAGGACAATCTGACGGGTAGGTTAGCTAGCTAGCTAACTCAGCACAGCCTTGCTTGGAAATAATGACGGTTCTTTGTTCATAATGCATATATTTGAACGTGAAATAAAATGATTAAAGGCAAGACGGAGTTACGTTAGCCTGGCGTGCTAAAAATATAAGCGGGAGAATGTTATCATTGCAAAATGGTCAGGCTAACGTCTTGTTTATTCCACAAGACTTATGGATAAGCTGTTTGATTTATAATTATTAGGTTATTTTCATTAATTTCACTTAACCTGCTGTGGATGAACAAAGCTTTTCCTCAATAAATTGTGTGTTTCCCATTTGAATGGTCAGCATATGAGGCGGCTGCTGCTCGCGCTGGGAGCTTTAGGTTCCATTTTGATCAAATTATTTTCTAATCGGTTGCATATTATGTCATGGATATATCCCTTGAATGCATACTGCAGTCCCTTTTGTCTTGCTCTCTCAGATATTTCACCTGTTCGCCAAAAATTACTAATTATCTCCTTGAAAATGTCTGACACCGGTGCATACATACTGTAAATGACTTGCCAGACGCGAAAGCTTGACAGGCGTAGCAACAGTAACTAAGGAGAGTGGGGCTTAGCGAAGGGTCCATTTGAAGTAAATTTTGAAATGAACTACACACTTCATTGCTTTATTTTATCACTTTCTTTAGTTGGTTTCACTGGTATAACTTTGTTTTAAAAGTTATAAAGTGAGTTGTTTATATAAAGTGCTTGCTCGATACAACCGGAAAAAGATTGTAGATTTCTCGTAAAAAAGACAAACAACTATGATGTAACAACAGTTGTAAGTGGCCAGTAAGTCCTGATATTATCAGCTTTAATTACTTTAAAAAAAATGCATGCATTATCATGTATTATACATAGGTTAAGTGTGCGACTTAAGATTTTCTTTGTTTTGTGCATCGATTTCTTTCTCTCTCTCTCTCTCTCTCTCTCTCTCTCTCTCTCTCTCTCTCTCTCTCTCTCTCTCTCTCCCTCTCTCCCTCTCTCTCCTGCAGTGCAAAGCGACAACAGAACTTATTTGAAGATAGTTTGAATGCACTTGGCAAGATGTGGGTGTTTGGGCCTAGTGTTAATTTCACACTGTGTTAATTTGCCGTGTTAACTGGATTATTGATCTCTTTCTCCAGCCAAGTGCCCATGTGCCGAAAAAGCTTGTTGATTTTCAGTTGTCATCGTGTAGTATTCAGTCTGAAGCTAGCAGTATATTTAGTTTATCATTTACATTAATAAACAAGATGTAATTACTATAAAAAAAACAACAAGATGTGCTTATCATAAAAACAATCACACATTGGGCCCTTTTCATGAAACATAAGCAGAACAAATATGTGTGCAAATCATTCATGAATCTCATTTTTACATAAGTTTCGCATCTACTTTTATGCATAAATGGGAACATTTACATAGAAATGGCTTGACTCACAAATTACAAGCAAATTTGTTATGCTTGTGTTTCATGATTAAGGCCCATTGTCTCAATAAAACATCTACGCAAAACTTGATGACTTGGCTAACATAGGTTTGTTTTTGTGTTTGTTTTTATAAGTTCAAATGAGGCAACACTGATTATTAGAGACGGCTTGAATGCTTTGAAATCACAATGTGGTTTTGGGGTTTAATTTAATTTAAGTTCATTTGAGAGTGGATTGTGTGATAATTGGATGGTATTGATCTTCCAGTCGAATGCCGGTGTGTTGAACAAGCTTGTTGATTTTCAGCTGTGATTTGTATAGTTTTGGGGACTGTTGTGTGTTCATTATGTTTTTTTTTCTTTCTCTTTTTCTCTGTGTCCAGACTTGCTGAACGGAGCACAGGAGAAATGCGAACTACCCTCGCTTGATGGGTTTCCGCATTGTGAAGGCAAATTGAAGGTAAGTGTTCCACGAAACTCAAACTTGCTGAGGAAAGCTTCTCGATCTGAACCTTGTTGGAGTTGCTCTTTCATGACTTTGGGTTGCTGCTGTCCCATGATGGCTTTCTTTATTTAGAAACCACTTTCATCTTGAATCCAGACAATCCAAAATTAAAGGCTCTCTGTGGGACGTTCCCCTTACAAACATTAACAGCAAGATATTGATTTGTTTTGAGACATATTTGAAAGCTTTTAACTGCTATGGTGTTATTAATGAGCAGAGTACTACAAGAATCATGGGCTTTGAGAAAGGTTGGAAAATAATTTTCTTTTGGATTTTTTTGGAAAATGTGGTTTGTGGGTGTTTGGGCCTTATGTTAATTAATACTGTGTTAATTTGCTGTGTTAACTGGATTATTGATATCTTTCTCCGGCTAAGTGCCCATGTGCTGAAAAAGCTAACATTGCTTAGTTTTGTCATTTTTTTTCTACTTTCAGATTTTTGTTGTTAATTTATAAATATGTTATTATTTATAATATTAATTTATTAATATTACTGGATCTTCATTAGCACCTGATACACAGTGATACGAGAAGTAATGACGGTGTCAGTTTACCGTATCATTCCGAGATTGAGTTCTCATCCTTGGTAAATGAATGCAAGGTGAATTTTCTTTCGCAGTGCAGAAAAAAGTGTCAGGCATTATGCAAATTTGGCAGTTCAGAATCTATTCTTTCTTTTAGGAGAGATTTTGTTGTGCACTTTGACCTTTAAAGCTTTGCAGACCTTTTATATTCACAAACAACTATATTAAACATTATAACATGAAAGGATAGTATTTGAAAAAGCATAATAGGAACACTTTAATTTAATTGAAAATTTGATTGTACAGAAATAGATTGTGTTTTTAACGTTTTAAAATGTTTGTGTTCTCTCACATTATTTAACCTCATTCAGAGTCAAGTGTTACCAAGTGAAAATGCTTTTTCCTTCCTGGAACGCCACTTTTCTTAATGACCTCACCTGATACCCAGAACGAGTCCCTCTGGGTTTTTTACAGCACGTTGATGTAGCAGCCAGACGGGGCCAATTACGTGGGATTTAACATCAAGCAGAGCACACTGAAGCTAGTTGGCCAATCATGTTGGCCTTTTCAGCCAGATCAGACCTGAGCTTGGCTTCCGTCGAAATAATCACAGGTCCTAGAACTCATGGAAATTCCTGAGATATGGAAATCCTCTTAAAATCATGTAGAATTAAAACAAAAATGTGGCTACAGTAACAGTGAGAACCTGACTCTAGTTTGACTTTGAAGCTTAGAAGGCCTAAAAACAGTTTTGTTTATCCATTAAACCAAAGTGCAAATGAAAAACAAAACAAAAGAGGGTGATATCAGGATAATGTGTTTAAATGTTTAGTTTGAAAGCCAAAAGCCATCCCGAATCATTTGGTAAAACCATATGATAAACTCTTTTTCAATCAACTTTCTGTGATTAGTGCGACTTATTTGGCTATTTATGCACCAAAACAAATGTAAATATATGTAAAGTATGCAATTTAAGCACAATACAATTGCTTATTTTTAAAAATTTTTGTACATAGAAAATGTAAAATGTTTCGTCACCTTGCGAATCTGAGCTTTTTGACATCAAATGCTGATTAATTGAAAAACAAATGTTAACATGCAAATGTATGTAAATGAAATGCAATATGATTACATATTTTCTACTTGCTTTTTTTACATAGACAATGTAAAATGTCTTTATACGAATCCAAGTTTTGTCATTACATGCTGTCTCATTAAAAGCAAATGTAAATATGCAAACGTATGTAAATGAAGCACAATACAATTGCTTATTTTCTATTTTTTTGTACATAGACCATGTAAAATGTTTTGTCTTCATGTTAATCTGAGTTTTTTGTTCTCAAAAAAAAAAGAAAAGATTTTTCAAGTGTGGACTCATGTAAATATGCAAATTAAGCAGAATACAATCATGTATTTTCTACTTTTTTTACATCGACAGTGTAAAATATCAAGTGCTGACTCATTAATAATGCATAGATGCCATATTTTTCAGAATCCCAGATCGATAAGTGTGATCTGAACCACACACTGCGATCAATAAGCCCCTCTCTGTGCTAGAGTGTCACTGTGAGAAGAAATTAGATACAGGAAGAGGAAACCAATGTTTTTTTTCTGAAGGTCAGGCTGATCTAAGAAGTTCAATAATATCCTGGAAAAACCCCAACTTTGACAGGAAATAAAACTGCGTACTTGACACACAGCTTCCTGCACAACTGCTTATCAGATCAACTGTGGATTTTGTATACATAGTAGTTTTTCAAAACTGCTAAATTTTCTCAAGACTCGGGTAACTTTGTTTTTGTTTTTATCTGATCTAACATACTCTTCTTTTTTTCCTCTTTTTTTTTTCCTCAGTGGATGAAGGACATGTGGCGTTCGGACCCCTGTTACGGAAACTATGGAGTGGATGGATCCACCTGTTCGTTCTTTATTTATCTGAGTGAGGTAAGACGTGACAGACAGAAACGTTGGCCTATATATATAAGAGAGAGAGATTTAATCTTTTTGTGGGGAGGGGGTAATATGGTACTTTGATATAAACCATGACACTAAATGGTTGTCATATTCATGTACCATAATATTTTGATAGTATTTTAAGATACTTGCCATCTGAACATTCATGTGTATTTCATTAGAAAGTGCTACACACAGAGTTGCCATGGCGATATGCATACATTTCCAGGGCTCTCAAGTTTTGGAGACAGGCAAGAGTGACACCCCCACATAAAAAAAAAAAAACTTTCGCCACCTTATCTGGGCCAGCATCCTGTAACCTCAGGGTGAATGAGATGATGTTTATTAATTGCCTTTTACCTGACATCTTTGAAAGACAGATGCAATGATTAATGCATCCACAGTGTTTCCCACAGGATTTTGTGAGACTGTAGTGGGTGGACACCGGTTCCTCTAGGGAGGTCCGGGGGCATGCCCCCCCGGAGGAAAATTTTGTACATTTTAAATTTAAATGCATGAATCTAGTGCATCTTTAAGCAGCTGATGTGTAATTTAAATATTGTTTAGGTAGTTAAACACCTGACTGATATGTAAATACCCAAGGCTACTTAGAGAAATGAAATGTAGAGCAGCAGCGAGATGTCTGTTTCCACACTCGGTTTATGTCTGATCATTAGCTCGGACGCATGCTAACTCGCTGTTTCTGTGTGTGCTAGGTGGAAAACTGGTGCCCTCGCCTGCTGTGGAGGATCAAGAATATTGCTGATGAAATCGACAGGAATACACAGGTCAGTGTGTGTGTGTGTGTAAATACAAATTTATTTAAATTAATTAAAAATAAAAAAATTAAAAATAAAAATAGAAAAATAAAATAAAAAATAAATTATTTAATAAAAATAAAATTATACATATATTTTTAAACATTTGTAAAAAAAAATCATGAATGATTTAATAAAAATAAAATTGTAAACATTTAAAATGTTCTTTTAAGGGTATAAATTTGTATAAATTCATATACAAAATCTATATATATTTATATTATTTTAAATATTTAATATTATTCTAGTTTGGGGATTAATAGTTTCCAGAATAGGACAAAACTTCCACAAGTACATCCATAAAAAATTAATTAAATAAACATAAAAAAAAATTAAATGCATTATTAAAAAATTAAATGCTTTCATTTTTAACTGTATCATTACAATTAAATTGTAGTTTGGGGATAAAAATGCCTTCAGAATATGATGAAACGTTGATTTAAAAACATCAACAAAAAAAAAAGTAAATTAAAATAATAATAAAAGAATAAATTATTTAATAAAAATACATATATTTTAAACCTTTTTAAAATTTACTTTTTTAAATAAAATTTTACTTTAGGTGTAGTGACTTTAAAATACAATCCAGCACAATATAATGTCCATAAATACATCCATATAAATAATAAAAAAAATTAAAAGTAAATTTAATTTAAAAAAATGTATACGAAAAATAAAATTCAAAAACATATTTTGAAACATTTTAAAAAAGGGTTTTCTTTTAGGAGCAGTGGTTGGATTATTCTGTTGTCATTGAAATGAAATTATAGTTTTGGGATAAAATACTCTTCAGAATAAGAAAAATTGTTCATTAAAGAAATTTTAATTAAAATGTGTTTTAATAAATTATAGATTCAATGTTATATTTTAGGCGTAGTGGCTGAATTAGGCTGTCATTAAAGGGGACCTATTATGCCCATTTTTACACATCTCAGGTGTCCCCCGAATGTGTCTGTGAAGTTTCATCTTAAGATACCTCACAGATCATTTATAAATCCATGTTGTAAATACCCATTTCTGACTACAATCAAGAACAGGCTGTTTTCGTGCATGTGCCTTAAAATGCAAATGAGTTGCTGTGCCCCACCCACTCTCTTCGATCACAGTTCCTGCCTCAATCGGATTCTCTGCCAACTATTAACAAGACATCTGCTTGGTTTTGATTATCATCTATATCGCGATCACTCTCACGGATAGCACAGTTCTTCTTTCATCATTAAAGTTTAATATTTCCACGCGTTTTAAAGCTATATCAGTTTAAACATCTAATGTATCATTTTCTGAGCGCACTTAGCTGAAGCACACACACACAGACAGCTAGCTGTCAGACGTCAAGTCTCATGAGTGACTTCTCTTTCACATTTTTTCTTTTGTTTAAACTGTCAAATACATACAAGGTTCTGTCAAAAACACACACGGTTCACATAAACAGTCAGTTATGTCTGTGAATGTAAAACGCAAGCAAGGTTACAGAAATCGTATGTGTATATTAGATCTGTGGCGCATTCCCTTCAAAAATAAAACTCGTCTGCTTTTTTCAGCCGATTCGAAACGTTGAATCGGCGTCGGAGCTCGTCGGTCCGTCTGGCCATCTGACCATTCTGATTGGCTGTTCAGATACTGCCACCTGCTGGTACGGAAAGGAAATTTCATCTCACGCAGACGCAGAACTGACGTACTACTTGGCCGTCAGCTGTCGAGCGTCGGTTTGGTGTGTCAGGGCAACTTTGGCCCCAGACGCTGCCGATTTGAACCTCGCAGTCTGCTTTCATCGCCACTAGTTCGTCTGCGTCGGCTTGGTGTGTTCTGGCCTTTATGGGGATTAAAAAAAAAAAGGAGTTGGTGGATTTTTATCACTATAGGGTGGTTGTGTACATACACTGCCAACACACATTTATCTCCAAACACCATGCAAAAGTGAATTTTGCATAATAGGTCCCCTTTAAAATGAAATTGCTAGGGTTTGGGGATAAAATAGTCTCTAGAATATGCTAAAACTTCCACAAATGCATCCATAAAAAATGAAATGAAATTTTAAATTCAATAAATTCAATAAAAAAATAAAAAATGAATAAATTATTTAATTAAAAAAAATAAAAAATGAATAAATTATTTAATAAAAAAAAAAAATATATATATATATATATATATATATATATATATATATATATATATATATATATATATATATATATATATATATATATATATATATATATATATTTAAAATGTTAATTTTAGGTGTAGTGTCTTTAAAATTAAATCCAGTATATGACAAACGTCCATAAAATACATCCATATAAATAACAAAAAATAAAAGTAAATAAACTAAAAATAATAATAATAATAATAAATTATTTACTAAAAATAAAATTTAAAAAAAAAAAGTTCTTTAGGAATAGTGGTTGGATTACTCTTTTGTCATTAAAATTAGCTTTCCATAAAAACATGTCCTCATTCAGCCAGCTAACTGTATTATCTGTGTGATTTTGTAGCTGTTTTCGGAGGTTTAACCACAGTGCACAGTGATGGGCTGTGATTCAGAGAAAGGAAACAGAAAGAGAAAGCTTTACGTGATGCTTGAAATGTCAACTCGCAGAGTGATTTATTTATTTTTTGCACAGACGGAGATCCGCACCAGTTTCGAGGAGCTGTATCGCGTGATGTCACGGCGCGAGGAGTTTCGCTGGATGATGCTGCGGATCAAGCGCATGGAGGAGCCGTGGGTCAGTGCCGTTCGCTCCCTCGCCTCCAAACAGAACCTCGCCAACCACAAGCGGAAAAAGGTGGGTGAGAAATGTGGGAATCTAGGTATTGACTCTACATGGCAGCCTTTAATAATGCAGCCCATGTTTCCGAATGAATAATTCACACAACTGCAGATACACTTTCCCTAGAGCGTCTTTGACTTTCTCTGTCACCTGCAGTCAGGCGCGCAGCGGGACCCAAAACCACACGTGCAAGTCTCTCTAGAGATCCCTGATGTCAAACCTTAAATAGCCTCAGTTGTTTAGAGCATAAAAGCATGTCACTGTTACCCATTATCCTCTGGTGATACTTATCCACCACAAAAATGTGAGTGTGTATGAGTCCCTTGACAAATTAATACTAAAACAAATGCTATGAATAAAAAAATAGAAGACTGCAGATACTGGCATAAGAGAATTTAGGATATAGCAACCCAGTTTTTTTTTTTTTTTTACCCAGAATTCAACCTTCTCTTTCCATTTACTCCTTCACAATAAGCATATCTGATATTTAAGACCATAAAAAACACATTTTAGGCTGATATTAGCCTTTAAATTTCATGGAACGTTTAATTCATTGGGTGTGATTATTATTATTATTATTATTATTATTATTATTATTAAGATTATTAATGCAATAAAAATGCAATGCCATTAATCTTTTATTTGCTTTATTCATTAATCAGATATATCAATGTTTTAGAAAATAATATATTTCTAATATTAATTTTAAAAGTATTATATTATTTTTAAAAAATATTGATTTGTGGATTAATGAATAAAGCAAATAAAAGATGAAATGCATTGCATTTTTATTGCATTAAAGGATTAGTTCACTTTCAAATTAAAATTTCCTGATAATTTACTCACCCCCATGTCATCCAAGATGTCCATGTCCTTCTGTCTTCAGTTGAAAAGAAATTAAGGTTTTTGATGAAAACATTCTAGGATTTTTCTCCATACAGTGGACTTCAATGGCCTCCAAACAGTTGAAGGTCAAAATTACAGTTTCAGTGCAGCTTCAAAGCGTTCTACGCGATCCCAGATGAGAAATAAGGGTCTTACCTAGAGAAACCATCACTCATTTTCAATTTTTTTTTTTTTTTTAATTTATACGTTTTAACCATAAATGTTCATCTTGAACTAGCTCTCCTCTTCTTCTCTATTTAATTTCCAGTAGTGTAGACACTGCTAAGTGTATTACTGCCCTCCACAGGTCAAAGTTTGAACTAAATTGTCATATTCAATATGCTAGTGCAAGTATATAAAAATGAGTTCAAACTTTGACCTGTGGAGGGCAGTAATACACTTAGCAATTCTAATAGAGAAGAAGAAGAAGAGAGCTAGTTCAAGATGAGCATTTATGGTTAAAACTTATAAAAAAAAAAAAAAATTAAGACCATATTCCTCGTCTGGGATCGCATAGAATGCTTTGAAGCTGCACTGAAACTGTCATTTTGACCTTCAACCATTTGGGGTCCATTGAAGTTCACTATAAGGAGAATAATCCTGGAATGTATTCATCAAAAACCTTAATTTCTTTTTGACTGAAGAAAGAAGGACATGTACATCTTGGATGACATGGGGGTGAGTAAATTATCAGGAAATTTTAATTTGAAAGTGAACTAATCCTTTAATAATCTTAATAATAATAATAATAATCAATTCTTTCTAATAAAGAATTTATATTTTCTAATAAAAATGTATATATTGATGATCACTTACTCACCATATCATTTAATTAATTGTCCACTTTAGAGTGATTTTATTTAATATATATATTAATATTAAATGTTTAAACTCAGTTTATGTCAGACAAATTATATATTTTTTTCTTTTTTAGATCCTGGTGCACTTGGGTCTCCTGACGAAGGAGTCTGGTTTTAAAATAGCGGAGAACGCGTTCAGCGGGGGTCCTCTGGGGGAGCTTGTTCAGTGGAGTGACCTCATCACCACCCTGTACCTGCTCGGACATGACATCCGCATCTCAGCGTCTCTCGCCGAGCTTAAGGAGTGAGTCACTGCCTTCCTCTGTGTACTCAAGTATCGATTCAGTTCAGTTCAATTTAATTCAGCACTGTCTCTCTCCAGGATCATGAAGAAGGTTATGGGCAACAAGTCCAGCTGCCCCACAAAGGGTGATAAAATTGTGGAGCTCATCTACATAGACATCGTTGGTCTGGCTCAGTTCAAGAAGACTCTGGGCCCGTCCTGGGTCCATTACCAGTACGTTCACATCCTATTTGTGTTTTAGTATGAAGTATTTGATTAATAACTTCCGTATGTGGCCATGACCTTCCCCTGTCACATTTTCTTCAGCCCGATTGAGAAACGTGAGACTCATTTGAGACGGCAGGTCATTATAGACCAGGTAAAGCCGTTATAAATGAGTCTAAACCTGATCTCCTGATTTTATCTCCATCTTCAGTCTCCTTTAGACAGCGAGACAGATCCTCGGGGTCGATCTCATCCTGACGCGCCGGAGTGAATCCGAGCTGTTATTATGGAGTAATCAGGGTCGTCTGTCCAGATCTATTAGCTGTTACTGAACACTATTGTTTACTAATGGATAACCTCCTCTAGGGTTATAGACCGCCTTTGTTTATTTTACTATTTATAACATATATGTGTGTAAGTACAGATTTGGCCAAGTCTTCTGAAAAAGATATTTATGAATTTATGAATTTGTTTGTTGTATTGTAGTGTTTTTCATTTTTTTTAAATTTAGTAATTTTTCCTGAATACTCAAGTAAATACACAAATAATAATAATAATAATAACAATAATAATAATAATAATAATGTGTATATTTGTTTTGCTTTAATTTTACTCATTTGTTAAATACAAAAATACTCAAAAATAACTGAAATGTAAATGTCTATGAAAAATAGTTAATTAATATTAACTAATATTATTATTGTGTGTGTGTGTGTGTGTGTATATATATATATATAATAAACACATACATATACATAATAATAATAATTATACAAATTTTTTAAATACAAAAATACTCAAAAATAAAACTTAAAAATAGTGTATTTTTTATATATATATATATATATATATATATAATATATATATATATATATATATATATATATATATATATATATATATATATATATAATATATATTTTTTTTTTTTTTTTACAGTCAGAAAAATAATAAATTTTTCTATCGAAAGTAAGATTTTTGGTGGAAAAATGTGCTTAACTGCCATGGGAAAATGCCAAAATGCTGATTATTATTCTGTATTATTAGTGTTATTATTACTATCATTATTATTCCATTTTGACTTATTTTTTCAATGACAATTTAGCACAATTTTTTGCCATATACTCATTAACAAAATGTGAGTTAACAAAAAATGAGGGTTTTTTTTGTTCATTGGTTTGTTTGTTTTACTTTTGAGCTTTTTCTTATTTATTTATGGTTTGTTTGTTTGTTTGTTTATATAAATATATGTAAATATTTTTTTTCATGTACAGACATCAGCTCTATGTGTCTAGCGTGTGCGCTGCTGTTATTTGCCAACACTCAAGCTTTGATCATTTGTTTCAGGTGCATGCTGAGGGTCCTGGACTCCTTCGGGACCGAGCCGGAGTTTAACCACGCCCACTACGCCCAGTCGAAAGGTCACAAAACTCCGTGGGGCAAGTGGAACCTGAACCCCCAACAGTTCAACACCATGTTTCGTAAGTGTGCATGAGAGAGGCTTTTTGTATGCGTGTATTTAACTTTTCTGCTTTACCCTTTGGACATGGAAACTTTATCCGGACCGCATCAGGGTTCCGGAGGTTTTGGGTGGCGTCTCCAATCGTCTCGGCCTCTGAATAGCTCTTTTGTTTACCAACAGACTTTGACATTCTCATAACACTCGCAGCTTTCCAAGCAGAACTGCTCTTATTTCTGATTAAGCCTGTTTGAGAGCAGAGGTTAGTTTCACAGAGAACACATGTTTGAAGTGTTTTTGCAGTGTACTGAAGCAGAGCTATACCTGCTGATTTCAGGGGCTTTTAATTTGTATAATAATGATAATTAAATTATTATTATTATTATTTCACCACAAAAAAGATAAGAAAACTATAGTTTTATAGTATTTATTACATTTTCAGTCATTATTTTAATTACAAAAAATGTAAAAATAAAAATTAAGTCATATTATTAAAATTTGATAAAATAAAAATATTAGCAAAAAATATTATATTATAGTATTTTATAATTTTTTTTATAACGTTTTTAAAACCAAAAATACTAAATTTGTTCACAAAAAGTAAAGTTATAGTCGCTGGAAAAATGTGCCTAATCATTATGAATAAAAAAGCCAAAATGCAGATTATTATAATTATTGTTAATTTTATTATTAATGTTGTTGTTGTTCCGTTTTGTACAATTTTCTTCCTTTTTCTCATTAACATAATTTGCCTTGAAAGTAATGTTTTTAATAGACCTGTTTTTAATGCATTTTTTTAATAGTCCTTTAAAAAAAAAGACTGAAAAAAGCAAATAAATATTTGTAAATGTATTATTCTTTTTTTTCATGACAATTAAGCTCATTTTCCCACCATATTCTCATAACCATAACACAACCAGCAATTTGCTTTTGTTTTTGTAATTCTTATAAAATTACTGAAATAAAAAAAGATTGATTTTTAAAATATCTATTTAAATTAAAATCATGATAAATTGAAGACTTAAAAATAAATTGACTTAAATTGTAGAACTTGATGTATCATTGGTTTGCATATTGGTAATGACAGTTTATGGGGAATTATACGCAAATGGCATGAAAATAATTACATATAAATAAATTATATAATTGTTTTGTTTTACATTTTGACATTTTTCATTTCAATTAAGCTCATTGTCATATTCTCTACCATAATGTGCCTGTTTTACTTATGAGTTTTTGAAATTGTTAAAAATTACTGAAATTAAGTAATAATAATAATAATAATAAACAATATTTTTAAAAATATCTTTATTACAATCAGCATACATTTAAAGCCAGTACAAACTAATATATTAATATTTGACAAAATAATAATATTTCATTGTTTTGGATTACGGTAATGACAATTTGTGGGGCAATATGCAAAAACTGTTACATTGCAAAACATCTTAATGCCAAATGTTTTTCATTGGATTTTCAAGTTAAATATGACCTGTACATACTCGACATCCGAGTTCAACTACATATTTGATAGTGTGGTGTGTGTGGGGTATTGTGTATCTGATCTCCTGGTGTTTGATTTGGAGAAGACGGAGCCTTGACAGGTGTGTGTAATTGACCCTGGCGTGAGTCCACAGGCATCTAAACTACTGTGAGAACATGAACGTTGACAGCAGAGTGACACATAACCTGTCTGTCTTGTCAGTCAACTCGGGATTCAGACGCATTAGTAAACTCAAGCAATTCTGAAACCGTACGCTTCAAATATTGCGACCCGGTTACACCAGATGCATGTGCACGTGTGCGTATATGCCCTCCATTCTTAACGCTGTCAGTCAAAACTCTTTATTCTGTTGTCCCCAAGACGCATCCCACAATGCACTGCGATATCTCATTGCACAAAAAATGACAGCTGATAAACATCTCGGCGCTCTCCGTTGACCTCATAAATTGTCTGTATGACAGACCATAATGACATGCCCGGTTTCTTTACAGTTAAACGTCCTCCGGGCCGCCCGTCCTGCAGGTGATATTGTTCTCAACACTTCCCACACATATCAGATGAGGGAATTGCTGGAGCGCCTCGAGACCGAGGGAGGAAGTCACTTTCATTAGAGCATTATGCTCCTGGAATAATTTAATTCCCATTTGATATCATTTGTTTCGCTTTTCAAAGTTTGCTAAGCAAAGATTACGTCATTGCGGCTGCTTTGGGTTTGCTGTCACGGAAGAAAGTTCCCATTTCCAGAGTAAAACTGAGAGACAGTTTTACGCACGCCCTTACACTAGAATCATTTGCTTGAAAAAACACACTAACATTCACTCTCTTTCGAAACTAACCAACTTCCTCTCCTTTGCATGACACTGGTGCCGCCACATGCGAACTGAGAAAAGTTTTGTTTTCTTTCCTGTTCGCTTGTATAGATACCTTTCATAAACAAAAAACAAAATGCCCCGGGCTACTGAGAGGAGTAACCATTAATATGAATATAAATATTAAAGTCTTTATGCATAAAATATGAACACTTAAATTCAGAGTCAGTAGGAGGGTCAGTCTGTGTCTCGTTTCACAGTGTGCATTGAAAAGCACTTCTCCTTTAGCGTTCGGCCTAATTAAGAGCTTCCCTCACCGTCAGTATTTCACAGTTGTCTGTTTGTGCTGTTGAATTATTAATTCAAGAGGAGGTAGGGAGTTGGCCTGAAAAAAATAAATAAATAAATAAATAACAGATGGCGATTCATATCGATATTGAACGCAATATTGCGTGTCTTATCAGTGATCTACGGTTCTGTCTATTAAATGCCGTTCATTTGAAAGCAGGTGATGGCGATTTAGCGGTAATCAGGGAACCGGCTTTACTGAAGAAATGCGCGTGACAAAAGCATTCGATACATCGCCAAGCCCTATGTGGAACAACCTCTAAGTAGGGGTTTACATAGATCTGGAAAAATTATTTAATCTGAGATTGATACCAGTTATCTAAAAAGACATGGATAAATAAACAAACAAACATTTTCTTAGAAAAACTAAAATCTGAATGTTTATTGTACTGAAATCTTACTGATGTCACTTGCATAATAATTTGGAACGCAGTGTACTGTATATATATATATATATATATATATATATATATATATATATATATATATATATATATATATATATATATATATATATATATATATATATATATATATAAACCCCAACACATTTATTTTGTCCTGTAATTTTTATATAAGAACAAAGCTTTGGCTTTCAGAAACTAATCCACACTCATACTAAGCACATTACTGTATCACACTCATCAGGATAAGATGTCTATCTCCGATTAAAGCCGCTGCAGTGACTGGAGAATTACTGTGTGTGTGTGTATTTTGAAATATGCTGAGGTTTTGTTTGTTTTTTTCCACTCCTATACTTCCACTACTAGACTTAATAAACTCTCTCTCACACACACAAACTCCCCGCATTCCTAGGTATTACTGACAACATCTTCATGACGCCGCCTGCAAACCGTGTAATGTGTCTCTTCAGCATTTCTGTGTGTTTTTGCTGCATCATGTTTTGAAACGGTCCTCTGAAGGACGTGGGTGCGTGTTTGAAAGGTCTAGATTTGTATTTCACAATTAAATCACAAACTTTCCTCTTTTTTTTTTTATTTTATCGTTCAGAACAGATCTTGTATGTGCAGAATCAGAAAAAGAATGTTCGCTTGTTGTTCAAGCCAATAACTGTGATTGCTGTGATTGACAGGTGACATTAGAGTGTATGTGTGTGCATTTTCTCTTACAAATATGCGCTATTTACAGTAACTATAGCGAGGAGGAGAGAAAGAGGACTGTGTTCCATTTAAACTCCATTTATGGTTTCTGCAAAATTGCGCAAATTGCATTATGGGCCGCCTGGGTTCTGAATTTCATCCTGCACTCTCATTGGAATTGACGGGTAACCGTGACAACACACTACAGCTGCTCCCATAGGCAATAACCACACACACACTCACACTCACTCACTCTAAGCCTCGCGTTTGAGGTGTGTGTGCGTGTGTGTTTAAATAAGAATTCTTAATCTCAGGATTGAATTTTTCGGACAGATGGCATTCAGGTGTTTCTCTGCCAAGCCTCGTTGCCTTGGCGACCTCTTGGACTACCGTTGTCGTGGTAACAACTCCTCGCTTGGCAACTTGGACACCCACACGGATCTTTCTCGTACACAATTAATCTGAACATCTTTCCTTCAGGCACTACAGTCCTGATGTTCAGTGCTAGATAATAGATGTTCTTGTTTTGGAAAGAAAAAATGCAAACACTTTCCAATAAACACTTTCCATTTGTTAATGTATAATATAATAAACAGTGAGCAGTACATTTGTTACAGTATTTGATAATCGTTGCTAATGTCCGCTAATAAAAATACAGCTGTTCATTGTTAGTTCATGTTATTTTAGGTCCATTAAATAATATTTTTGATTTTAATAATGAATTAGTAAATGCCGAAATTAACATTTATTAAGATTAAAAAATGCATTAGAAGTATTTTTCATTGTTTGTTCATGTTAACTAATGTAGTTAACTAATGTTAACAAATGGAACAAGTGAAAATTGTTACCAAAATAATACTTCAGTATTTAATAAAACTTTATTCTTTTTCGTTTTGTTAATCATTTATTTTATTTTTCATGTCAGTTTCTTTATAAAGCATGCTTTAAATTATCAACATCTGATGTCTTGCCCAAACTTGACGTTTGTAAATGTAAAAAAAAAAAAAAAAGTGTGAACCCATGCTGGCAAAATGAGGGCAAATTTTCAAAAATTGAGTTGTTATTTTCACAATCTCTATTAAAAAAAATGTCAAAATAATGTTTGATTTGTTGGAAATCCGACAAAAATCGACTGAGCTATTTGAAGTTTGAAGTCAATAGTCAGAAAAGTCAATTTTGTGAAAACTCAAGTTATTTTTCTGAAGGTTCCCAAACAAAATCACCAGCAACCAAACCTTAAAATCCCTGGTAATACCACCAAACCAAGTGAGAGCCCATATCAACATTTTTTCCATGATTCCACAATTGTTTGATTAACATTAATGAAACAGACAGCCTATATATTAATATATATTATATATTATAGGCTATATCAATAATATAATGTTAAACATCAGATGTTTTTCCCCAACATTTAACCAAACATTCACTTAAGATATAACAGATAATGTTTGCGTGAATATATGTGTGTATATCACGGTGTCTTTGTGCGCACGTTTCTGATCTGTCAGTCAGCGCGATTAAGATTGTTTGGTTCAGCATGAGTTTGAAAATCAAATTTCATTGGTTCAGACTCAGACCATCGAGAATTCCCTATGAATATTCACAAAGCTGGAATGTTGCGTTTTACAACAATACCAAACTTGTTCTGAGGGGAAGCGGTAGTCGTCCAAAAGTAAGCAGAGAAAAAATTGCATTTTTCATGGTCAAAGGAAAGGTACTCCTCTCAGAAAACATACAAATAAAGATGCTTTTAGATGTTTAAAGGTGCAGTAAGTACAGAGCTGGTGCATTAAGTTCCAGAGCTGGAAAGCTTTTCTAATATAACCGGGTCCTAAAGCACTTACCCAGGCATAAACCTTCATTTCAGTGATATTCTTTTGAGCTGTTTTATATTGAGTCCCATTTCTTGTTCTAAAGTGGTTTTTTTTTTTTCTTTTCTTCTTTTTTTCTTATTTTCAAATCTCCCTCTTGCTCGTTCTCTCTCCTTGACCGTCATTCGCCCCTAATGCTGATTGGTTAGACGTTTGTTGTTTGACTCGGCCCGACTAACTTCCAAACAGTGGATTTGAAATATCACTGAGAGTCCCCTTTAATTGCTATTTGTAGCATTGGGTTCGCTAGACAGGGCTTAATGAACTCATTTTTGTAAAAACCTTAATTTCACCAGAATTGACATTTTTCACTTGTTTTGCCTGTAGCTCGAAATTAGCCAGTGTGCATTCCGACTCATTTTGCCAGCACAAGTCACAAATGTAATGTTTCATTTTAAATCAAGTTTAATCATATAATTGACTTGCCTTAAGGTGTGAGTTTGTTTATTTGCTATTTTAATACATTCATGTTCATATTTACAGAGTTATTTGTTCTTGCTTTAAAAATTAGCCATAATCAATCATGTCAGCACTCAGAGTAGATTTAGCATGTTATTGAATTTGGACATTTTAATGTATTAGGTCTTGTTGGACTAAATCTGCTACACTGTTTCTGTTGATTATTGCTGCAGATTTAGGCAGGTGGAGCTGGGGGAAGTGGAGGAGTTCAGAGGCACTGCAGGACTAGCATACAGCAAACAATGAACCAGACTATTTAAATGTTAAGCAAGCAATCTCATTGGCCAATCAGCTTGTGCCATGTGATAATAATGTGATTGCTTGTGGATTTTAAAGGACCTATCAGCCTGCGCCCTCTAGAGTCACTCATGACTGCACTAGATATTTAAAGGTGCCCTCGAATGAAAAATTGAATTTATCTTGGCATAGTTAAATAACAAGAGTACAGTACATGGAAATGACATACAGTGAGTCTCAAACTCCATTGTTTCCTCCTCCTTATATAAATCTAATTTTTTTAAAAGACCTCCAGAAAACAGGCGAATCTCAGCATAACACCGACTGTTACGTAACAGTCGGGGTGTACGCCCCCAATAT